>NW_025407830.1:0-305382 GCF_003324165.1 Naegleria lovaniensis
TTGTGATTTGACAATATCACTAAGCTTTCGATCAATAGTTTCCTTTGATATGAATAAAGATGAAAATGGCATTCCAATAATGTCACTTTGGGATTTAATGCCAAACATGGATAAGGCAGGTTGGTTAATATTCTCAACAATTCCATCTTGATTAAAAATAATTGTTCCATCAACACAGCTATCTAAAGTTCTGTTCAATAAACTGTAAGAATTGATACCTTCTCCTTCACTCATACCAGCATAGATTTTACTCTTCTTTTTCTTTGCTAACGTGAAATTCATAATGTAATCCATAAAAATTTCTTCATTTTCCAATGTTTCGAATGGAAGGAAGTGAAACATTTGTCGAAGTTGACGCATTTCTTTCACATATACTTTCCACAATATATAAACCAAATAATTGATGATGAAACATAAAATTATGATGAAAGAGGTCACACTAATGCTAACAATCATTGATACGATTGTGTCAATCACATTCACCAGCAGTAATAGAACCTTATCCACTTTGCCTCTAAATGCTAAACTAAGTGAGAGATGAATTCTAACAAATTTTTCAATCAACTCAGTTGGAGTAAATATTTGTCTAAATGTCTCCTCTTTAAGTTGTTCCATGGTTGATGAAATATAGCCCATTAATTCTTCGATGCTCAAGCACTGAAAGAATTCTAAATTTTCTTGCAACGAAAAAGAAGAGTTCCATAGTGAATGATGAAGAGCAAGAGCATCGGTACTATTTTGTGTTTGATTGGAGTTATACATGTTGCAAGTATTGGACAACATCAAATGTTCAATATCTGTACTGTAGCTCCTAATAGGATTGTATCCTTTAACATCATCACCACGTGAAAAAATCAAGAAATTATCAAATAAACTTCGTATGGTTATGGAAAGGTCGTAAAACGTTGCTGTAGTATTCACTAATAGATTATTTTCTGAATTATCTCGAATCAACTCGAGAAGATTGAATAATCCCTTATGATAATCCACTTGAATATCTACAGAATTACGAAGTTTCAACATGGAATTATATTGTATGTTCATATTATTAGTAGAGTCGTAGATAAATGCAAAAAACGCCACAGAACCCAATGCAAATGCCAACAATTGTAACGATGGAACTGCAATTACAGGATTTCTCATCCATTTCATTGTGTATTTCTTCTTGTCACCATCTAAAGAGTGTTTCTCATCACTTCGCAAGTCATGATACACTTTTCCAACATCATCTTTAGGAAGTTTTTTAAATAATTTGATTAGTCTTTCACGGTCTCGAAATTTATAAATGATAATGGCAAAAATTCCACAAGAAACTCCTACAAATGAGAACATGGCTATAGATAGACCTAAGACGAAATCTCTCAACTGCTCAATAAGATGATTTCTATTGTTATCAATAATTTCAGAGCAAAATGTTGCAATAGTTGAAGGAATCGTTTGTCTATTTTCCCAAAAGAACATAAACGGAAAGTTGTTTTTCGTGTTCATTCTCGCATCTTCATCTTGTTGAATTAATTGTTCCAATGTATTAGTTAACATGGAATAAATTTCAATAAGAGTCACTTGTTTGGCAGAGGGTAATACTTGTTCTGTTGAGTTGTCAGAAATGGCTGCTGGTATGAGAATTGTATGATATTTTTGTTGATAGCCTTTCACAACTGATTGAATTAAATTGTCGGAGCTTGCAGAGTATGTTGACAGCATGGTTTTTAGCTTGATGTTATAGTTGTTAAATCGTTGTGTACTTTCACGCTGGATCTTGTTCATGTATACAGTATTGTTTGAGTACAATTTCAATTTTTGCAATGTTCGTATATCCACCTTTACGTAATAATTATGAGCATTAACCTTGCTGTTTTCATTTTGAAAAACAACTTACCATTACATAGTATGGAATATTGGCTGCGTCACACATGTCATAATACATCCAAACGTTGGATTTATACCCTTTTGTTTGAAAACCGTTTCGATTAGTGGATTGAATTATTTCTCCAAGTAATCCTCCTGTAATTCCCAAAATGACATAACATGGCACAACCACAATCAAACATAAAATCCATCTAAAATCAGGTTGCTTGTGAATGAGGCCTCTAAACGTATCTTTTGACTTGGTTTTCATTTGCTCTTCATCAAAATTTTTAGCTTCATCCAAATCATCTTCACAATTATTGGGTTCGTGTTGTGGAAATGTTTTGGTGTGTGTGATCTGGTCGACATCTGAAGGTCTTGTGCTATATCTTCTTACAGAAACAGTTTTGAATACATGTTTTCTATTGTGTGCTTCTTCTTCTTCTTCCAACATGGCTGCTTGAGCGTTCAGCATTTCACTCAGATCCATTTGAAATAAAATTTTTTCAGCATAGCGAGCATAGTGTCTAAGTATGGTCACATTAGAGGCATGTTGCGAGAGTAGATCACTAAATTTGGTAGATATCTCCATGATATAGTCCGCCAGGGCGCTGCTAGTTTGCAATATCGCGTCTGTATCTTCCATGCTATCATTTAAGATGTATTTCCAAAATGTTTTTTGTAATGAAATGACTTTCTGCTGTTTTTTGTAGAGATCTGACAGCTTTTTATCAATTTCTTCGTTCCTTCTCATACCTGGTTTGATTTCATCTTTTTTCTTGAGATACTCTTTCTCATACTTTTGCAACGAAAGATAAATTCTGTCAAAAATATTCACTTTTCGTCGCATTTGATTCATGATCATTTGAATCGCCTTATTAATGCTGTATCTTGAATCTTTGTACTTAAACAGAGTGCACGAGACAACATTCACTAAATGGGTATCTGTGATCACTATTTTGTTTCTGATTACTTCACTCACCACTTGTCTCGAAAGTGCCACAAGCGATGAATCATTAAACATCGGTAGAGAAAATTGTAAAACCTTGGCCAAAGTATTCTGGCTGACTTCTTCTAACAGTTCCGAAGGATTTTCTTGTAATTTCTCACCGACCAGGTTCTGAATGTGCTTCAAGTACAATTTGAAAGCAAAAAAGGACACAATAAATCCAATTGTAAAAAACAATATAAACACTCCCACGCTCACTCCAAAATAAATGAGTCCAATGTCACCGTTTTGTTGTACATTTTGAATAGAGCACACTAGTGAAACAATTCCAATTCCAATTTTTCCAAAGTTCAAAGCAATGTCATAGCTATTTTCTGAAATGCGACTGAAAGGAATGTACCAAATAATCAGCATAATATTCAACAAACACAAGCATATGTAAAATATGGGATACAAGTACGTATACTCTTCGTAGCAAGGTATCATTTGTTGAATCCAAACATAAATCTGATACGAGACAACTATGGCAACAATTACAAGAGGTTTCAGTGAACTGAAAAACGCCCGTTTCACATAAACCACAAAGCATCCAGGCGCTTTTTTAAACGTTGGAAATAACACATGGGATGCATTGGAAATGCACAACACAAAAAACACAGGAACTACTATCATGTGTATGGAAAAACCCATCAATAAGGAAATGGCAGCAAAACTGGCGTTGAGGCCACTCCAACACTCGACAGACGGATAAGTTTTAAGGTAGTACAGAACTGTGCTTGAAGCTCCCAAAACCGATGACTGAACTTGTTCTGATGCATAGTTGCAGCTCCAAAATGTTGCATACAAACTCGCCATAGGAATGGACAGAATAAACACGAACACCGTTAAATATTTTGTAAAAAAAGAAATTCTTTTCGCCCACTTGCTTTCCTTTCCATACATTAATTTGGAACAATAAACAAGTATGAGCCAAACCATCTCCAAAACTGTGAACAATATGCAAAACGCCAAAGCACCATCATATGGTAGAAAATGCAATCCAAATGTATACAAATTCTTAATGGTGTATTGAATGATATCACGAGTTGTAGGCCCCCATTGCATGAACGGAATGTAACCCATCGCAATTGTTTGAAGAGGAAATAATATTCCATGAATCAGAATTGAAATGAGATGAGGTAAATGATCCCATGGATGAGATTTTATGGCCCGAATGGGTGAAACGACATATTCCTCTGCAAGGACATGTGTTTGAACTACGTCCACACTCGAGCTTTCCACGACGGAGGTCTGATGAGTGGAAATAATTTCTTCATCCTCAGCCATTACGGTTGGAGGTGATTGATGAGGGTGTACACTCATTCCCGTGTTGGATAGAATGGAATTTCGAGGTGCAAATAAATGATGGCCTAGTGTGGTGTTCCTGACGGTGGGTGAATGATTTCCACCACTCGTCGTGTTGTTGTTGTTATTGGCATTCATGGTAAGGCTTGCAGCAGAATTGCTGATATTGGTACCAGTGCTGTTGTTGCTCGTAGAATTATTGTTGGGGTCCGTAAGATTTGTCATTTGGTATCAGTGATGAACAATGATGATGATGATGAGGACGTTCAATCACTCCGAGAAAAGTTGAAGAGAGAACTATCAAAATAGAGTGGGTATAAAATGTTTGTTTTCTTCGAACAATGTTCCAAGCGGCGCCATGACAGTTCGCGTTTCAGTATTTACATTTCGCCGAAACGATGCAAAACACTCTTGATGAAACTTTTGTCATGACGAAAGTAGTCGTTTCATTTTTTAATGTTGTTTAATGACGCTGAAGCAGCTTGTCAACGTCGTCGACAGGCCATATCTTCTCCCTTTCAATTGTAAAATATTTTTTGAATACATTAAACTTGTTGAACATGCATGTTGAGGAATTGCTTAATTGCAGAATTTCAAATCTTTACAGGACACTCCAACAAGAAAAAAATATTTCAAATAGCTCCTTCTTTCAACATTCACTCACCCAATCATGCCAATCAGCCGAAATGCTCATTCGTATGCATCGAAAAAGATCAAACGGCACATGCAGGAAATCCATCCAAGTTCTACCACGACAAGTGTTAGCAGTGTAGACGGCAACAATTTTTCGTCTTCTCACTTGCCGTTAGATCAATTCATTGGACTCAAGATTGGACAATTTTCCGACAAGGCTTCTACCATATTACCGCTCGTGTCGCATCATGTCAAATGCCAAATTACGTATCCAGTCGTTCAAGTAGTGTCTACCATGACATTCCGAAACGATCATTCAAAAACAATTGAAGGAGAGCTTGTATTACCAATGCCAGAAAATGCCACTGTGGTTGGTTATGCCATGGAAATTGATGGCACTCTTGTCGATGCTGTTCCTGTAGAAAAAGAAAAAGCAAAACAAGTATTTGAAGATGAAGTGAGATCCGGAAGAAATGTGTCCATTGTAGAGAAAACCTCTCAAGTGAATTGTTTCAAAACTCGTGTTTATCCATTGCCATATCAAAAAGATAAAACAATTCAAGTGAAATATCAAATCATGTTAAATGAAAATGCCACAACAAATATTCAAGCCAATACCGAGGAAGGACTAATCAAGAGTTGTGTATTTATTCCAATGAATTATTTAAATTTTGAAATGTTGAGAGAGGACAGTAAGATTGAATTTTCTTTCGACGACTCTTCCTTTCATGGTTTGGAAGGAGAAGTTTTTTTAGAAACTGCTGAGACAACAAGCATGAAGAGAGAAATTTCAATTCAAACTCAGCAAGATGGAGATGAGAAGGATGAAACCATGCATGACATTACATTTTCTCAATTGCTTTGGAGTAATACTAAAGAATCTCCATACAACAAGACACCGTCATATCATTTCGAGCTCAACAAGTCAGATTTGAAATCAAACATGACAGGATTCACTCTCAATATTTCACAAAAAACAGAATGTACTAGAAATATTCTATTCGCTGTTGAAGACGGATATTTTATGACCAATATTCCTGTTCCTGCTCCTCCAATAGAAATCCTTTCAAAGGAACACGTATTGTCACACAGAGGTAAAAAGATTCAAATTCTGTGGGACTGTTCGTTGAGTCAAGAAAAGCTACACTCTACCAATTGTGATCTCGTGAGAAAAATTCTTTCCAAAGTATCACCATCCTCAATTATATTTACGTGTTTCAGTAATACAGTATTGAACACTCTTGAATTTTCATATGGAAATTATGGATCTCTCTCTGAATTGGATCAATTTTTATCAAACGAACAAGACTTTGTATATGATGGAGGGTCTAATTTATTATTATTGGATAAGGGTATGATTGATGAAAATTGTGACTATTGCATTGTTTTTACGAATGGTGTTCATACCTTTGGCCCTGAAATTACTCATGTCACAACCTTCTCAAAGCCACTATACATTGTAAATACTTCAACTGTGTGCAATTCACAGTTATTGATGAATATTGCAACGAAAAGTGGAGGAATGTTTTTAAATGCTCTTCAAATGAAAGAATCAGAATTATTGGTGGCCATTGGCAAACCAATTCTTTGTTTTGCCTTTGCAGATTATGAAGAGAATGAAATTTATGAAGTATATCCCCATGAACCTACTTGTTTACAAGAAGGACAATTGTTTAAATTATTTGGAAAATTCAAACCATCACTCGATTCGACTTTTGGCAATTATGAAAAACAATTTTCCAAAGCAGTTGTATCATTCAGATATGGCTCTCAAATTTATCACTCTCAAGAAATACTATTACCCATTCCTCATGGAAAAGACACGACGTCGTCCAAAAACAAAGAAGCCATTATTCCATTATTATGGGCACAACAGAAAATTACATGTCTTTCAGCCTTTCCTTCGATATTTAAAGAAGAAATTCGACAAGTAGGATTGCAGTTCAAAATTGCAACCGAGAATACATCTCTCATTGTTTTGGACACGTTGGAACAATATTTGAAACATGATATTGTTCCATCGGAAGAAACTTTGCCCGAAATTTTCCAACAATTCCATGAACAACGTAATCGTGAAAAACAACAAGAGGAAGATCGAGTGAAACAGAAATTGGAACGAATGCTTCATTTATGGAAACAACGTGTCGAGTGGCACAAAAAGGACATTGATCTTCAAGCACTGAAAAATCCATTAAAGAGTCGTCATCGACTCTTTAATTCAGGAGGAAGAGGAGGACTAGACTTGTCAGACGAAATTAATTTGCAACTACCTGATGTTAATAATTGGCATTTGAGAGATGGTCACGAGAACCAAAATGATAGAGCCAAAGGTTTTGGAGGTAGAGGTGGTGGACGAGGTGGTGGAAGAGGCGGCAGGGGAGGAGGTAGGGGAGGATCAAGAGGACGATTCCAAGCATCCTCTTCCTCGTCCTCCTCGCAATCTAATGAATCAGAGGAGTGGCAAGTGTCAGGTCTTGGCAATAGTCGAGCTGTTAGAGACACAGAGAAAGAAACTGTAAAGAAACGAAAGAGAAAGTTAAAGAACGATCAACAGCATGAGGAAACTGAAAGTTCCATTCGAGTACAATCATGGACTCCCGATGTGACTTATTGTCGTGAAATTTCCAACTCCTCCAATCCATATAAGGAATATTTGAAACAGAGAATTCTCTATCGTGAATCTCCTGCATTCTACTTGGATGTGGCTGACCTCTTCCTAACCTCTCCTACCTTATTAAATGTAGAATTGGGAGTGAGAATTCTCTCAAATATTGTCGAGTTGGAATTGGATAATATTCAACTCTATCGAATTGTTGGCTATCGACTCGATCAAGCGAATGAATTGGAATTGGCCGAATGGATCTTTGAAAAGGTTCAAAAATTAGCTCCTTTTGAACCTCAATCGTATCGTGATTTAGCTCTCATCAAGGAACGTTTAGGAAAATATGAACAAGCGATGGAATTATTCAATAAGGTCATGATTGGAAAATGGGATATGAGATTTGATGAAATTGAAATGACCGTTGCGACAGAAATGAATCATTTATTATTGAAAAATCCTCAATTACCAATCATTGATGAGAGATTTATTCATAATTTTGAGTTGGATGTTCGAATTTCAATGGCATGGGATGTTGACGATGTCGATATTGATCTACATGTTCAAGAACCAGCTCCGTTTGGTGAACACGTCTTTTTTGGACACAACCGTTCGAAAATAGGAGGTTATATTTCAAGAGATTTCCGTCAAGGATACGGTCCCGAAGAATACATGATTAAGAAAGCACAACCTGGTTCATATAAGGTCACTACCAATTATTTTGCAAATCATTCCCAGAATTTGACAGGTGGCACCACCGTGTTGTGTACATTCTTTACGAATTACATGAGAGACAATGAGACGAGAAAAATGGTCACTGTACGATTGCAATCGCAACAGCAAGACGTTCAGGTGTGTGAAATTGATTTTAAGGAATGTAAGGAAGAGGACTCGAAGGAGTATCAAGCTTGGAAGTAGTTCTGAACAATAAAATTAAATTCCAAACACATGAGCGCAACTGTGTGTTAATGACTCTGATTATTTATCTGGTAAACATCAAGTTCAAATGTTGAAAACCACGTTCTTCATTTTTCAAATTGAATTCAATTTCCAAAATGAATATTACCTATAAACTTATCTGTTGACCGAACACAAAGTCTCTGTAAGCAACAAAAAGAAACAAACCGAAATCATCGACGTTCTCCTCCAGCCACAATGATCTCCTCGAATCATTCAACCAAAAGTTCCGATCAAGTGATGAATTCAGACTCGACACAAATCTGTACCATCACCTTCCCCAATCAAAACACCTTCCAAATGCCCATTCCACACGTACCTCTCACATCCGATTCGTATTGCCAATCCTTCAACGTGGATACTTGTTCCGATGAAGAAATTCAACAATTCTTTTCCAAATATGGTTTCATTGTGTTTGACAATGTGTTGAACCAAGATCAAGTCCAAGCGACCGTGAGCGATATCTTTGATATACTTGAAACCAATACCAATAATCAATTCCAACGTCATGATACTACGAAATGGAATAGTTGGCCAGAGAATGCTTTGGAACATTTCGGAAACGTTTCCATACCAAGTATCTTCTCGAGACAATTTCTAATGAATCGACAGAACGAGAAAGTGGTGAAAGCCTTCTCTCGAGTATTCCAATTACCTGAAACGGAATTAATTGTGAGTCATGATCGAGCCTCCTTCTATCGTCCTCCCAAATTAAATTCCAAATACAAGACCAAAGCGAACTTACATTTGGATTGCAATCCAGCAGAAGCCTTAGATGAACCTGAGAAGGCCACAGTTTCCTACTCGGAATTGAATCGTTTGCATTATTCGAGTGGAAAGGGACATTTCATTACCGAGAATAATCATATATGTACCAAACGTGATGGTTTACAAGTTCAAGCCTTGATCAATTTGAATGATAACTTGAGTGAAGATGGTGGTTTAATTGTTGTCCCAGGTTTTCATCAATACTTTTCTCAATTCTTTGAATTATCGGGTTTAGTGAATGATTTGGGTCGAGGTCGTCCCAGTTTTGCTTTCAAACCTCGAGATCGAATCACGGGTGAGATTTATCAATTGGCTCAACGAATTCCTTCCAAAGCTGGTTCATTGATTATTTGGAATCAATTATTAGCTCATGGTTCTGCTCCTACGGACATGCAGAAGAGTAAGGCTTCGTTCCGAAGTGCCATGTATTTACGAATGTTTCCAAAAAGCATGTTATTGAGAGAAGGAGCTCATCATCGAAGAAAGAATCGACGAGAGGCACTGAGAAAGAAGATTCATTTGTTGTATTTGAATGAGAGAAGACCTTTGGAATTGTCGCCTTTGGGTCGTGCTGTGTTTGATATTGACGATGAAGGGGCTTCAGTGAATAGCGAAAATTTGTTTGATCCAACTCCTCCATATGCAGCTTCGTTAAAACCTTTGAGTTCAGAAAAGAAGTCAAATGGTGGTGCCTCTAGCGAAGATAAGTGAAAATTTAAGGTGTCCCTTGTTTATTTGTAATTCATCAAATCTCAGAGTAAATGAACTTGAACAAGAAAGGAGCTGTCATCTGTCGAATGTGGAATCGTGCTCCAGGAGGAACACATGAAAAAAAATGTTACAACAATCGAACAACCACCACAACTCCATCGATAACATTCCTCTTTCAGATTGGGATGTTTCAACAGTGATTCAATTCTTGAACAATCAAAAGGTCACTGATAACCGTGTTCATCAAAGTAAGTCCACCTGAAAACAATGATCTACAATTTCTGTACAGTATTTAAAACTCAACAAATCAATGGAACATTACTCTCTCACTTGAATTTTGATGATCTCCAACGTCTGGGAATCAAAGGTGGCTTTGCTAATACCATTGTTAAGAAAGTCGCAAATTTGAAAGAATATCAAGAACATTATTTGGATAAACACAAAATGGAAATGAGAAATTTAGCCAAAGATTTAGAAGGAGATATTCCTGATAATGATGACTCTCGAGAAGGTATAAAAGAAACCTCCATAATGATATCTTCCTCCTCGTCTGGAACTCCAACAACGATTGGTGTGACTCCTTGTCCTGCATGGAATGTACAAGATTTTAGTGAACAACAACGAAAGGAGTACATTTTCTGTTTGGAAAAATTGAATGCCATTGAGAATTGGGATCCCAGACAGGATAAGAATGCCGCCTGTCAAAATTTGATATTTTCATCAAGATTTAAATATCAGTACTTGAATCCAAAACGATTGAAAGAATATGTTAGCCAATCAAGCAATTCGAATAAGGAATCCAGATTGAAAGTTCGACTTGTCATTACAGAGTTGAGTGAAACCACTCAGCATCGATTCTTACGAACTGTTGGATCCATTGCTGGATTCATTGGAGATGCCAAGTATGGAATGGTAAGTGAGTTTTCTCGTTTTGGAATTCCAAATGGTCCAACATATTATCACAATTCCACATTGTCCATACACAGTTTCACACATCATTAATTATTGGACCATGGTATTTGGAATGGGGACATCAGTCATTGGCCTCTATCAGACATCGATCTTCTTCGAAAGCCATTCTCGTGACCAATGTAGGAGAAATTAAGGGAATCGAACGTGTCAATCAAAAACTTACAGCTCTTGCTAACGTTTGTACCGAATGGAATGCAACAAAAATGTACGATAGTAAGCAGTGTAATTGTCAGCATTTCACAGAAGCAGTAATAGATGCCTTGGGAATGTCGATAGAGTATGAACAAAACATTGATGTCAAAACTCAAAAATATTTAAACAAGATGAAAAGGTATGGAGCTGGTCAACGTGTGTACAAAATGGGAACCGATGTCAAAGCCTTGCTGTTGAAAGAGCCAAAGGATGAAGCGACCCTCGATGACGAGACGTGTCAATTCATTCATCTCATGAGAAAGAAAATTGAAAGCACTTCCAAATTTTCCTTCAAAACACACAAAGAATTGGATGAATTGGTTAAATTTGCAATCATGGTTCATCCACTGTTCACAAGCTCTCCAGATTACCTCTTTTTGAAAGGTTTTGATCGAGCCTTTTGGTTGAAACATCAAAGTGAGAAGAGTAAATTGGATAAGGAACATCGAGAAGCATGCAAACCCTTAATGGACTCGGACGACTGTTGTTGTTTGTGTCCTTTCAATCCAACACAAGATGTGATAGGAAATGTCAACATGACTGTCATGGGCGTCGATTATGTTTTAGATGCTCATTGTGGATGGCAGCCTCCATCATTTTTGGAGGTTCTCAATAATTAGTCGAGTGACGTTAACCCTATCATGGACAAAAAACCACTAAAGATCGATATACTCTCACAATACTGCTGTTGTTGTTCTTAAAATTATTATTATTTGTTTAATATGTAAAAGTGAAACTGGTAACAACAAACCCCTTAATAGAGCAACATCTTTTCTGGATCTTCAATGAGCTCCTTCACTCTCTTCAAGAATGTCACAGCTTCTCTTCCGTCAATGATTCTGTGATCATAGGTCAATGCCACATACATCATTGGTCTCACAACCACTTGGTCACCAATGGCAACTGGTCTATTCTTTGTGGCATGCATGCCCAAAATTGCGGATTGTGGAGGATTGATAATTGGAGTACCCATTAAACTTCCAAAAACTCCACCGTTAGAAATTGTGAAAGTACCTCCCTTCATGTCATCAATTTGAATTTGATTCTTTCTTGCCTTTTCACCCAAGTTTGCAATGTCTCTTTCGACTTGAGCAATGGATTTGCTTTCAACATTACGAACTACAGGCACAACCAAACCAGTTGGAGTTGCAACAGCCACGCTAATGTCAACATAATCACGATAAACAATTTCACCATTGTCAATGATAGCATTCACTGCTGGAACTTCTTGAAGAGCAATAGAAGCAGCTTTACAGAATGCACCCATGAAACCCAACTTGAGTCCATCATGACGTTCTTGGAATTCATCTTGATTGGCCTTTCTGAGTTCCATAATCTTCTTCATGTCAATTTCATTGAATGTAGTCAACATGGCATAGGTGTTTTGAGCCTCCTTCAAACGTTCAGCAATCTTGGAACGAATACGAGTCATTTTCACTCTTCTTTCAGTTCTTGCAAAAGGTGTAGTTGATGCTGTTGCAGATGTTTGTTGTGGTTGAGCTGGTGTAGTGGAAGGAGTTGATGGAGTTGATGGAGTGGTAGTAGTAGCTTGTGTTTGTTTTGGTTCTTCCTTCTTCACTTGTTGTTGTTGTGGTTCAGTCTTGGCTGGGGTAGCTACGGCTGTTGCCGATGGCTTGCCCTCGGTATCCAAGATGGCAATTTCCTTTCCAACTTCAACAGTATCCTTCGCATTGGCCATGATGGATTTTAAAACACCAGCTTCTGGAGCACGAATTTCCACAACGACCTTATCGGTATCAATTTTGCAAATGATTTCATCTTCGGCACAGGCTTCACCAGGTTTTTTCACCCATTCGTTAATTTCTCCAGAGCTGATAGAGTCTCCCATAGGTGGTACCTTGATGGTAATATCCTTGAGAAGGAAAGGAGAAGAGTGGAGGAAACGAACTTGTTGTTGTTGGTGATGACGTCCAAGAGTGGAAGCGAGGATGCGTGAAGATTTGAGGATTGATCTTTTCATTTTTTTTAAAAAAATTTGGTTTCATTCTTATGGTCAAAGTGTCGGCTTTAAAAATCCCCGAATCACACATTCTCGCGTTAGGTGAG
The DNA here is from genome assembly GCF_003324165.1 of Naegleria lovaniensis. NCBI lineage: Eukaryota > Heterolobosea > Eutetramitea > Acrasida > Naegleriidae > Naegleria > Naegleria lovaniensis. The sequence continues at coordinate 13,041 of NW_025407830.1, forward strand.
GGATCATAAGAATTGATTGGATAAATTTATGACCAACATATATTATTAATGTAATTGGAATTGATGAACAAAGGCAACGGTAAAATGGATCAGGATATCAATTCATTTTTCAAAAAACATATTTGTACTACTAAAAAAATATTGTTCATCATGGGCTCAGCTTCATCCGTTGCAGAACATTGCTTAATTGTTTTGACTCACTTTGGGGAAACCATTAAGGTTCAGCCAGGAAATTCCAACAAGTGCATTGTATCATACACACAGCTACCATCCTCTCATCCAACAGATTATTTATTCAATGATGTATTCTATGAAACAAGATTCGAGGCTTTACGAAAGGATTATCATTCACCTGAATTGCTCAATTCCATGCAAAGCATGTACAACATGTCCACTTCAGACTCTAATGAAGCAACCACCACCACTCCACAACAAATTCCACCCACAACACCATCATTCATTGGTGGTGGTGCAACTAGTGGTGGCGGAGGAAGTGGTATCGGATCCTCTCCCTCCTTCAATAGTGGCTCTGGTGGAACCTCGTTCAGTGGCTCACATGCGGGAACTGGTGGTTTCTCATCCTCTACAGCCTCTCCCTTACTCGGAGATGTACAATTTGACCCATCACTACTCGATGATCGGGATGATCGAACCATATCATTTGATGCACTCAAGACCAATTACTCCGAGTTTAGAAACTCGAAAATACTTCAGCATGTATTCTCTTCGGTGGATCGAGCGGATGAGCATCAAATGCACATCAATGAATTCATGAACAGCTATCCAAGTTTTCAAACGAATGAGCAGAGAGCAGAATTCTTTCTCAAGCTGTTATTAAGGAAGACACGGAAAATCACGAGTTTTAACGAAAGCGGTTGCAACACGAATACAAAGAAAAAAAACCCTTTGGAATTTTCCATCCAAGATTTGGCTGATATTTTAGCTTTGGGAAAGGAAAAACCAAGAAAGATTCAAAACGAAACTGAACGAATGCACTTTATTAAGCTCGCATCTTTCATGCTGTATCAGAGCCTTTCCTCAAGTCAACAACCAAAATCTGAAAAGGAAACCAATTTTTGTAAGCAAGTCGAAGAACTTCTATCCTCGCTAAGTGAAGCAAAAACCGTTACGACTCAAGCATCAAAAAAATCAGAAGAATCTCAAAGTATTCTCATTGACTCAATAGGAAAATACAAATTCAATTCAAAGCAGTTTGCTCTTGTGTTGAATGCTTTCGAGACCAAAACAAGAGGAGGTGATGACGAATGTTTATTGAAGTGTTGAGCCAAATCGGATTCAAAAGCAACAATACATTAAAAAAAATCTCCTCATCTTGCTTGTTGTTGTTCCATTTCAAACAAACACAACTTCGAATAACGTGCACCTTTGCAACAGTTATTAATAATCCGGGTGTTTTTACCGTGTCTACACATACAAACCTTTCTCGGGCCAACACCACCATCCCAACCCTATTTACTTTTTGTAAATAATAGTATTATACAATCAACAAGAAGTGTGCTGCTCCAACTCTTCCTCGCTCAACCCTCACATCAACCACATCAGATCCTTTTAGCCACCCACAATCATGTCCGGAATTGGATCCTGGTTTGGATTTTCTTCAAAGCTAACCGATCCTATCAAGAAGCGAATATTCAAGTTTGTTATCAAACGATTGCTCGGAAGGTTTATAGAGGAACCCGATCTTTCTCAGCTCGACGTTCAATTACCTGGCTCCTCACAACAACAGCAACAACATAGAAAAGCTTCTCAATTTGCCTCATCATCAAATCAACAACAACAACAACATAACTCTTTTGATTTTGAATTAAAGAATGTACAGCTCAAAGTGAAAGAAATTAACGAAAACATTTTAATGCACAACAGCAAAAATCCCACAAAACAAGACGGAATACCCTTCAAATTGACGAGTGGATATATTGAGAAAATATGTGTCAAGATACCTTCTCTGCTCGATATTTTCAAAGAGTCCATGATATTGGAATTGAATGGTCTTGAAGTTCAATTACAATTTAAAGGAATGAATGAAGATGCTAGTGGAATTGGAAATGCAGCAAACTCATTCCTTTTTCATTCCACAACGTATTTTGATCCAAATGTACTGGCGAGTAGTATCCTTGTTGGTGACGTGACAAAATCTGATATAGCTTCCGAGTTCAATGATTTGGAAGATTTTGATCAACAAACAGATGCCTCATCGTCAACCATCGTCACACCAACAACAGAGGAAGAAGATAATTATGGCTTTACCGAAGGACATACTATAATTTCTCAAGCAGTGGAGAGAGTAATATCACAACTTAAGGCCTATGTCACAAACGTTACAGTTAGACTTGAATTTCCAAAACCAAAGCCAATGAATCCTCTCCAACAACAACAACAACAAGAATACTCACAACGAAAGGAAGGAAAACTGAAAAATGTACTATTATTACACTTTCCACGATTAGAATATTTGGACGAAACACCAAAAACAGAGGCGTTTGGTCCTTCCTCTTTTATTTACTCATTCATTTTCAAAGGAATTTTCCTACAAGTTTTTGAAGAGTTTCATCAAAGTACCAGGCGAAAAAACAAAAACTCTGAGAATATGAACGAATCTGGTATAGATAATGTACAATACGAAGATGAAATGAGATCATCAACAGAAAATTCTTTCACAAATAACTACATTGTAAATAGCCAACCATCCAATACTCTAGATGATGCCAATACAATTTTCTATGGAGAAACAGAAAATAATAGAATCAAAATTGTTATCAAACCATCAAATGCGGCAGCAGTGCAATCGTCTTCCAAAGGTGCTTACTCTCCATCATTAATGCCAACACCTAGTGACACTACATCACGGTTAGACGTTGAGTTTGCAATTTCATCAATTCATGCAGTAATATCTCCTGGTCAAATGGGACTTCTTCTTGAAATTTTGGAGGTTCTCAATAGTTCCAGTGTCAATATTGGTGGATTGGATTCATTCAGTATAAGCACTCCCTCCGAGAAAAGCCAACAACACCAAGAAGATCCTACCACTGTCTTCACTCCTCAACACCAAGACAGTATCAGTAAGATGGAGGCAGATTTTATGGTACAAAGCACAGACGCTCCAATTACTAAGAAAATGACCGAGAGCATGGCTCAGCATTTAATGAACCAGCATGTTGAGGCCCATGAATCAGAAATGGAGAATTTAGAATTTCAAGAATTTGATAACGACGACGAAAACGACGAGCAACCCATAGAAGCAGGCGCTTTTGTAGAATTTTCAACAGAGGATGAAGACTCTGAAACAGAGGAGCTTCCCTCAGCAACCTCTCCTGTCAAGAAAAAGAGCAGTCCACTGCATAAAACTCCCAGCAAAAACAATGCCAATAACGGCACTAACAAGTTTTTGAATGTGCCAACATTCAAGGTCACTAAGCCTGAGCTGCCACCTCCTTTTATGGGATCCAATGTTCCTTCCATCAGTTGTAACATCTCAATAACTCTCAAAGCTGCAACATTTAACATATTGTATCAGGAAGCAAATTTAGGAAGCATGTGGAGAAACTTTTTCAAGACATCTGACAAAAGTGGTCCTGTCATACCTGGAATTGGCCATTTATCACTTAAACTTTCCAATGGACTGTCTTGCACTCTGTCATTTTTGAGCGGAAGTAGCAACACGAACGATACTTTCTCTACACTTGATTATGGCAACAAACAAAAGCACGACACTACTCTAACATTGGCAATAGGTGACGTCCAGGCTTCAGAAAGGCTTTGCTATGATATTCTAGGTAGCAGCTACAAGTATTCCGAGTTGAAGATTTTAGAGTTTTTGAAAAAGCCCAAAAACACCACAACAGACGAAATTGAACCTCAAATTAATTATGGATATCATTTTATGAAGAGAGACAATTGTCTGAAACACACTTTAATGATCAAAAATCCATTGCAAATCACCTTAGACCCTGGTTTTATTCAACGTCTAGGCCAAGTTTCACAGAAATTGGTGTCCAAAATAAGCATGTTTTCCAAAGCCATGGCAGCCAAGCAGGCAAGGAACCATTCAGAATTCGATTTTGAAAAGGCCTTCTTGGAAAATCTTGAAGAAGAGTCTCATATTACAATACCTCACAAGACAGCTTTCGAGATTACCACTTCTGCCATCATGTTCGACATTGTGCTTCCAAAAGTGTTAACAAATGAGTTGCAGACAAAGCATCAGTACAAGGACGACAAGGTTCGTCTTGAATGTCAAGAAATCAAAATTAAGGCTTACTTTAATGAGCACGGAAAATTATACTACACCAATAACAATGAGAATGAGATTGATTTGAATACTAATGAGCGAGTGCAAAGTGACAAAACAGAAAGAATACTGCCCATCAGCTTTGGAGAAACCAACCTATTTCTCTTGAAGAATAAGGATGTTTATGATATCATCAAATTAAGGCCAATGGACATTTTGCTAACTTTGAAACAGACTGCCGTTGAAGATCAAAGTTCGCACCGATACTCAGAAAATAGAATGTATTACAGCAGTGTACCTTACAGTCCAGCTAAATATCAAGACAATTCGTATGATGAAGAATATTTCGAACATTCCTCTCTGGACTCTTCAACCGAAGACCTTGGTGATGAGACTGCACTTGAAGATCCAATTCCAAGTGACAAACAATTTTCAGAGAAGGACGAACATGAAGATGTTGAATTTTCTGTGGATGCTATTGAGGATACCATTCTTGGTGGAAAAGTTTTGAAACAAGCCAATATTTCTCTACTAGTTGATATTTCCGAAAATAAGGGTGGTAAAGAAGGTGGTGATTGTGTTATTGAGCTCACAAAGGACCAACTCGATCGTCTTGGCTCATTTTTTTCCTCATTGTCACAAGCTCTTTCCACCATACTTGGACAGAGGAAAGATGATCAACAACCGCCTAAAGAAAGCCAAAAACTCTCGCGAGACAATCCCTCAAGTGCTAGTCCTTCATTTGCAATGAAGTTCTCCATTCATGATCTTGTGATAAGACTTGCGGATCCTACCGAAAATCGAAATTTGACCCTTAACTTGAAAAAGCTGAACGCGCTAATAGTAGTCTTCTCAGACTGGATCTCGAACAATGAACCGTGTACCTTGATCAAAACATTCATTTCGAATGAGTACATCCACTTGTACGATGTTCATAATAATCAACGAACCAATATCATTAGACGTGACGACAAGATTGTTAAGAGTTTTAGATCGACCAAATATTGTTCCAGTATTTCTGTCATTACCGAAATTTCCACAAGCGGTATATCAAGTCGAGCAAAATTATATTTTTGTGGACTGTATTTGAGCTCTCTTCTCACAACAAGCCCTGAGAATGATTGGAAAAATTTCTTGAGAGCGTTTTTTGCCAGCAACGAAGAGAAATCAGATCTGGCTCTTTCACTTTCGTTGAGTGTAGTCGTGCATGATTGTATTGTGGACTACAAGCCACCAACACCGTCCACTGCTCGAGCAATTTTGGTTATGGATAAGGTTGGATTCAAGACAGCGATCAGTCTTCCTTCTTCGAGTCGTGATACGACATTTTTCCTCAATATCGAAGGTGTTTCTCTACTGTTGAGCAATAATTTTACTGTAGACGTTTTAGATTACATTCAAGAAGAGGTTAGCAACAAGCGTCTTCCAAGAAGTGAGTTTGGATTCATCAACGATCTCAAATATTTACGATTTGCACAAATTGCCAGCTTGAACTCCTTACAAATTAAGCTGGTTAAAAAGCCAACAAACACAGAGACATTTATGGGTCAAAGCGTGCTCGTATGCACTCCAGAGAACAATAAGAGTGTTTTCAAATCAAAGATCGTAACTAGTATTATTATGACAGAGAAGGAAAGAGAAATTCAAAGACAAAAAGAACCTCTCACCAAAGTTGAAATCTCCAAGGGAACTCTAATGATTGAACTTTGCAATGACTCACTCAAGACACTAATAGAAGTTGTCAAAGAGATTTCCAAACAATTTCCAAAAAGCTCACAACCTGAATCAGAACCTGAAATGATACAATCTTCAGACACTACACCAAGACAACATGTACTGTATCCTAGCTTGGAATCTGGAAAGGATACTCTTCCCACGATCAATTATGCTTCCTCTACAACCAATACTAGCATCCGAGAAGATGCCATTGTCATTTCCCACACTGGAAATATACTTGAAGGAATTGATGATCACCAATTTGCACCTCGAAAGTCAACAGCCGTAACAGAAGGTCTACCTGTCAGAAAACAATCTAATCCAAGTGCCATGATTAGCAGTAGCAATATTGGTCCAAAAGATGCAACCAAAACAGAATACAGAGCCACAAGTATCAAACAAACAGAGTCTGGAACTATTCAGAGCTACATTTCATCCTTGTCTTCATGGGTCAATTTTGGTTATTTGACTGGTGAAGATGCCGCACAGAAGAATCAACAGCCTCCAAATCCTACCATTCAACCAGGATCATCCGCTTCTTACACACCAAGCAACAGAAGACAAGACGATGATGAACCTCTTGTGACAAGCGTTTACAATACTGGGTCAGGAAGTACTCTCATAAAGCCATCAGATTCCATGAAAGGAACCTTACTCAGCTCGTTCATTCACGGAGACTATTTTCCAAAAGTCACTCAGGAAGATGTTAAAAAGAGTACTATTCTACCAAATGATTATCCAACTCCATCGTTTGAATTAGTTCTGAAGGAGGTTAACATTATTTGTAATTTGTATGGTGGCAATGATTGGGAGGAGAAACAGCCTGCAAGAAAAGGTCTTTCAGAAAGTCAGACCTCTGACACATCAAGTTATTTGTTTGGGGAAGATATAATCACTAGCACAAGAGACTCGTGTAAATTAGTTCAATTTGTGTTTAGTGACATTTATTTACAATTAGATACGTTCCCAAAGAACCCCATGTCCAGTTACGTTTCGAGATTGAACTTATCTATCACAGACTTGGAAATTATTGACAAGCTTAAAATGTCAAATCGAAACAAGATGCTAAAATACTGGGAAACTATTCAAAATCCAAGAGAGACTGGAAGTGGCATGTTTGATTTAGTCTATGAAGTGATCCGACAACAACCTGTAGTCACAGGTATGAACGAGACTGAAGTGAGAATTGATATTGACATACTTCCTATTAGGCTTAATTTGCACCAGACCACCGTAGAATTTCTAGTCGACTTTTTCTCAAAGGGTACTTCTAGTGATAGTAGCGATAACACGAGTGTTAACAGTACTACCTCATCCTCCTCTGAGGTCAACACCACCGTTGAAACATCGCCAAGATCATCCCCAACCTATTTCCAACATTTTCATGTTAGTCCAATCAACCTTAAAATTGACTATCAGCCAGTACGAGTCAATCTTGATACTGTAAAGGAAAGTGGAATTACTTCATATCGTTCCATTATGCAAATGGTGAATTTGGTACCAATAACAGGGTCTGAAGTCTGCATTAAATCCATTCAACTCAACGGAGTCAGCGGCATTGAAGAGATCATTTCCAGATCGACCAACTTAATTCTTGGATCCATTAACACGAGTGACGTTTTCCGAATGTTATTAGGTATAATGCCACTGAAATCTGTGTACAGTATTGGAACAGGTATGGCCGACTTGATAGTTTTACCAGTTCAATCGTATCAAACGGATGGTCAAATTTTGCGTGGCCTTCGACGAGGCGTCGTATCCTTTGTGACGAACTTGTCTGTTGGAACAGTGCAACTCAGTGCTAATGCAGCAAGTGGAGTGAATTATGTGGTGTCCTCTGCTGACGAATATGTGAAAACAAGTACTGGCCTCAGAAATGTTAATTATGATTATTTGGATGATGATGCTCCTCCTCAACCAACCTCAACCTCTAGACTAGAAGAGGATCTTCCTAACAATATTAACGACGCTATTCAAAAAGCATACAAGGATCTGTCAACAGGATTTGAAAATGCAAAACTTGCTGTCATTGCAATTCCAAGAACCGGAAATATGTGGTCATTGCCACATGTAGTGTTGTCGCCTCTTGCAGGAATGACAGGAGCTGTTGCCAATCTCTTAATGGGCATTCGTAGTGAGCTGGATCGATCATATCGTAAAGAGAGCGAAGACCTATTTAAGCGACAGTAGTAGCAGGAGATGCATACTAGCAGAATAGAGATGACTGCTTAACTTTCCAATCTTGGAGATACAATCCGTCATGCTACCAGCACGTATTCTAGAATCTTGAGATGTCATTTATCTCTCGAATTTATAAAGAATATTTCCAACATGAACTCGATGGCCAACTCTGTCGGACTTCACTTTCATCCAACTTCAAACAAATACAACAACGTCATGTCCACAGTTCAACTGACCTTTTTTCTACTTGAGGCGTTTTTGTTTGCATTCTTTGCTTGCGAAATCTTTGCATCGCCAACAACAACAACGTTAAACGACATAATCCCAACGACCACACAACAAACAGGACCCTCCTCTGTGTTTACACCTCTCAATTGTCCCCTGTTGCATCGAACTCGACAAATTGCTTCCTCTAATCATTCACTCCCTCTCTTCAATTATACTCAAGACATGCTTGACAATTGGCAGGCATATCATTGCGACGGAGTGCTGAACACACAATTCAATCCATGGGCCATCCAAGGCGTCAAAACCTTTGATTACACCTATACCATTGTCGATATCGATCTTGCCTCCCAAAACTCTCTCTCCTATTGTCAACACGTTCTCAATTCTTCCAATTCATTACTCAATCAAACACTTGAAACGTTTATACATTTCAATAACGCCACACTCATGAAACTCGTATTCATTCCTTATTTGGAATCGCTCTTGACCGAACAACAACGAAATTATTCAGTGCCTCGAACATTCTATTCGAAAGGATTTACCAACAAGATTTATCTTTCATCACAATCACAACAACAACAAGACATGGATTTAACTCTTTTAGTGAATGTATTTAATTTCTTTTTGTTTTGTTATCAATCCAATCCTTATTTTGAAACTTTTCACACTCAAACGCTTCCAAGAATCGCTTCTTTAAGTGAATATCCTCGAATTCAAACTTTGGACGTGTTATTTGGAAAAACCATACTTGACAAGTTTGGAAAAATCGAATTGACGTTTTATAATAGAACTCAATTAGCATTTTGTTCAGACAACAATGATCAACCATTTTCATTATCCTATGACCATTGTAAGGGAATTTACGTTTCGACGTGGATTCCTCTAAGCAAACATTTATCTCTCAAAATTATTGAAGTGTTGCTGTTTTCGGTTCAACTCATTATCGTAATTGTTGCGATTGGAATTCCAATTCTTGTCAAGACGTTCAAAAAATTTAAAGAACAATTAAGAATTACCAATTCAGTGTGGATCATTCACAAAGGAAAGCTAGGTCGAAATTCTTTAAAAGAACAATCCAATCCTTCTCCATCGCCCTCCATTCAATTAACAATTTCAGAAACTCCGACAAGTCCTTCAACTCCTTCTACAACGCAACAATCGAAACAAACACATCAAGTGAACACTCGAGAAGCGATTTGGGCAACCATGAAAGAAATTTCAATCGATTACATTCGAATTTTCTTTGATTCCAAATTGATGGCAATGGGTTGTTGTCACTTGTCAAGTGGGTGCTTAATTCTAAATGCCTTACTATTTTGTGTGACTCAAAGCGAATACGGGACAAGTGTTCATATGAACGTAGCTGCTTTATTAGCTGCCGTATCATCACTTTGTTCAGGATTAATTCCATTATCAGGAAGTTTTATGGAATTATTATTATCATTACGAAATCAACATGCAACCATTTCCGTTCATGCCTTGTAAGTAATAACTTCCAACTTTTTTTCAACTTTTAATTTAACACATGTTCCCTTCATTTATGTTTACAATTTCACTTCACACAACAATAACCAAAATTGGAAAATTATGAATTAGAATTGTCGTATTTATTCTTGTCATTTTGAACGCTGGATTCATCATGGCATGTTTAATTACAGCATTTAGTGCTTACGTCGTGAGTCAATACATTCGAGTGAGTTCCCTTCCCGCCGTATTACTCACACTCATTATTTCATGGGCTGTGATTTTGACTCAATCTCTCAAAATTTATTTCATGTTGAAAAAGAATCGAAACTTTAACTTTTTTAAATTTAAGGTAAGTTCCAAGTTCTTTTTTTTTACAATTTTACACAATTTTATACTTGATCAATTCCTTAAACAGTTTGTTCGATTTTTAATGTATTTAATGATTGGAATTGTCTATTTCTTGTATGAAGTCATTACAGAATTAGCTTTTCTGAGTGGTGGAAATACTTATTGGGATACATTATTTACACGACTCTTTAAACATCGTATTGCAGGATATATTCTATCTCTCATGATTTGGGGATTTGTTTATGTGTTATTTTCTGTTGAATCGTTTAAGGAATGTTATGGAATTTCATTGGATAAAAAGAAACGATGGAAATGTTGTTGAGATACACGTTTTGAAAAAATTCAGAGTGAATGATAAAATGTAATTGTAGAGGAAAGGTTTATGGCGGCGCATCCGACGTTGAAGCGCACTAAAAACCTGTCAGATATTCGTCAAGTCAAAAATGAATATGAAAGCATAAAAAAATTTATTCGTTGAATGTCATGCAGTAGAATTGGTAATAGTTCTGGTTTAGGGTGCTAGCAAGGATCTGTCTTCCGTGAGCTGTTCGTTGGCACGCTGTTGTTTTACAAGCTTCAGCTGAAGCGAATAATGGTGTAACGTCCTATGGCCTCTATATTTCGTTTCAGTTTGTCTGTTGTTGCAGTAAGAACCCAAGTTGCTTCGGTTCTTCAAACCCTTGCAAACCAATCAGGAAGAGACTCACTCATTTTATTTTTGATTCCTTTGGAGTTTACTCAAATCAGCTGACGTGGGATTGACGAATATCTGACAGGTTTCTAGTACCAATTGCGCCGCCATAAAGGAAGGAAGGATGAAATATTCAAGTAGTGCCTTCATACCTTGAAAACAACTTTTCGTCAGTGAACCTTAATTTGAATGACAAGTGACAGCTAAACAATAAAAAAAAATAATGATCCTCCACTGAAGTTGTTGCTGACCCTCTCTTCCACATCAAACCTACAACACCATCAACCCAATTCATTTCATCACCTCTCATCACCAAATAATTTTTTCCAATATTCCGAAATCAACAACAACAATGAATTCATTTTCAAATTTCCAAAATTTCTTCCATTCATCATCGACCATTGTAGTAATACTACTCATCACATCACATATCGTTCTCTCCAATAGTATCACTTCAAAATCGATCGATCTTGCCACTCTTCCTCTCGCTCCTTCCACTCCTTCTTCTATTCCTGCGAAAAGTGGTTTTATTACAACTCCCAATGATGCTCAATTGTTTTATTTATTTATTCCTAAATTAGGATCGTCACAGACATCGATCGACCCGAATATTCCAATACTTGTTTGGTTGAATGGTGGACCAGGTATGTTTGTTAGTTTATATATTTTTTAATATATATATATATTATGATTATTGAAACTCATGACATTTTGAATTTTATATAAAATTTCAAAATCACAAATGATTGAATCATCTCCAACGCACCAATGCACACACAGGTTGTAGTAGTTTAATTGGAATGTTTATGGAAATTGGACCACTTCGATTCAAACCTTCGAAGGGTCCTTCCACCACTCAGCCGTCACTTGTCGACAATTCCATGTATTCATATACTCAATATTATCACGTCTTGTTGATTGACAATCCAAGTGGCGCTGGATACAGTTTTCCTGCTTCAAAATCTCCTGATACTGCCATGAATGTTGGTTCTCAATTTTTACTCTTTGCCATGCAACAATTTTACAATCAATATCCACAATATGTGAAAAATCCATTGTATTTATTTGGTGAATCGTATGGAGGAAAGTATGTCATTGCAATGGCCAATGCGATTACACAATATAATGAAAAGAAACTAGCCAATCAAGTTACGATTCCACTTCAAGGAATTGCCATGGGAAATGCTTGGATTGCACCAGATATTCAGGAAAGAACGTATGGAGAATTGGCCTATATTGTGGGATTGAGTGATTATACAGGATTGGTGAGTTTTTTTGTTTGAATCATGTCATGACATTTTTACCTTGTTGTTGATGTCCTGACATTTTTACCTTGTTGTATTCGTACACTGATACACTTGCATGAAATTTTTTGATTTCATAATATTGAAAACACAGATTCGAGTCAATTCCAAGCAACATCAATGTCACGAATTCGTCGAACAACAAATGTACAAAAAAACTGGAACTGGCAGTGGTGTCTGTCAATCAGCTCTCAATGAAATGTTAAGAAATGCCGGCGGTGTCAATGTTTATGATTATCGACTTTTTGGAACTTACAGTGCATTGGGACAATTAGAAACTTATTTAAAACGAGACGATGTGAAACAAGTACTCCTTGGCGTTTCATCCATCGATCTCGCCAAGACATACCATTACGAACAATGTAGTATTGACATTTGGGACAAATTTAGAGTGGATTTTCAACAATCGTATTTGTCACAACTCGTTCCACTTCTCTCCAAATACAAAGTTTTAATTTATAATGGACAATTTGATTTGAGATGTCCAGTGTATGGTACCAATGAATATTTGAGATATATGGATTGGTATGGAAGATTTAATTTCAACTATGAACCACATTATCCAATTTATATGACCAATTCTAATGTGAATGACCCACAAAAGGCAATTGGAATTTTTAGAAAATATGACAATTTGACACAAGTGGTCCTGTATAATTCTGGACATATTTCTCCGCATGATATTCCACAAGCTTCTTTGGAGATGGTGAGACGATTTTTAGATAACAAATCATTTTGTTCATATAGCATTGCGTATAATGCAACGGGAGGAGGAATGTGTACAGGTACATCCATTACTACTCCACAGAATAGTATGACAAGTGACACATTATTGACACAATGTCCAAATTTATGTAGTGGACATGGCCAATGCAACGTTGCTACTGTACCTGCCACTTGTCAATGCTCTCCAGGTTTTTATGAACAAGACTGCTCGACAGCCAAGCATGATATCACATTTGGCATGGAGGCTACCTATCGAAAAAATATTATTTTTGGAAATACCATTCATTTGTATCATTTAACAATGCCATACAATGATTTATCGAATGGACTCTTTGATATTCATGTGAAACTCACCAAAACTTCAAAACTCGGAAAATTACACATCTATGCCTACACCAGCAATGAAACGTTTGTTGAAAATTCTCAAATTGATGAATCCAATATTGAGGACATGAGACGAAGATTCCCATTTCATGATTTGGAAGATGTGAATGAAAAATCTCTCAACATGAATGAATTGTTCAGAAATAGAACTCGATACATCACCATTCTGCTGATTAATACGGTCGACACAGAATCCATGTATGATTTGGTGATTGAGTCTGACGTGAGTGGAAAGAAATTGAATCCCTATCTTGTCACAAGTATTGCAATCTTTTCCTTCCTGTGCATTACCATCATTGTGCTCTTCTTGATTTATGTGGTTCAATACTTTAATGACCAACGAATTTTGAGAAGCATGAAATATGAAATGGCTCAGTAATGACCACAATTTAGCAATTAAATTACGAATTCCCTGTTTATCAATTCATTGATTCAATTCTTTTCAACCACACTTCATCCACACGACCTTCTTAGTTAACACAAATTGTGCAAAATGTTGGATTGATCTTGCTCTACTTTCAAAATTGCATGACCATCATCACACTTGCTAATTTCCGTGGAGAATTTTGCTGCATTATACCAATAAAAATTGGCATTCCAGAATCCACAACACCATCCAGGTTTTCCACAAGCAAAATGAGCTTTCTGCTGTTTTCCATCCATTTTCGCTGAAACACGTGACACTCCATACGAATATCTATCAAAAACTGGTCGATCCATCAACAAATATTTACAAAAGGGCATGAATGCATCTTGTGTGAGTGGACCAACTGCAATGCTCTTTTCAAGTGGTAACTTGGAATTCACTAATCGATCATCATACCATATTGTTTTGGCAGGTTGATCCTTGTTAATCTCCTGAAGAGCTAGGGATGGTTGATAAATCAAGTCTTCTTTTTCACACAACACACTGAAACAAAATTTCAAAACAGATATGAGATGGTAGCTTGTCTTTACACCAACACACATCTGAGCACACTCTGCAATGTAAGGAGTTCTTGGAAGTGCTGGATTCTTTTTCGCGTAGAGGTCATAGTTGAAAACATTTTGAACATGAACGGCAAGCTGGTCACTGATGGTATTCAAATAGTTCTTAGTCGAGTCGTCACCATTAGGAGATCCGAAATATCTCAATATCAATCCATGTCGATCGAAAATGCTTAAAATAACAGCAAGTTTGTGAGTCTTGATATCAAAATATAACGCCTTTCTCAAGAGGGAAGCATGTTCCACTTTGCTCGACTCGATTCGTTTCACCATTTCATCCAATCTCACAGTAAAATAGCAATAATTTTTTGACATTAGGTTGTGCCAAGACTCTTCATCATGTCTACCCTTAAATACAAAATCCTTCTGAAAGAATTCTTCAGGGTTTGTGCTTTCTGCTGTTTTTGATTCATCTGAATCCTCCGAATCCTCCTCTGCTTCTTCCTCGTCGGTATAATCCTCTTCATCATCCATAGCATTGTTTTTGGAGGAATTCAATGGCACAATATTTTGAAGAGGTTGAATAATTTGTTTTTCAGTCATCATTTTGTAATTCTGAATGGGAATCAAGGAAACAACTAATTTAAATAAATTCAACCAAATTCGATCTTCTCCAAAACAATCTTGCAACACTTGTTGAATCATGTCCATGGAAAGCTCAGGAGATTCAGCAACAAGTAATTTCTTCTTTTGTCTGTTGTTTTCCGGTTGTTCGGTTAGTTGTTGTTGTTTCTCATCCAAGAATTTCAAATTCTTCCTTCTCATTGTAGAAGTCTTGACCCTATCTTCCTGATCACTATCCGTAGCATAGCCAGGTCGACATTCATACGTTTCAAAATGTTCATGTTCTTCCGTAATGATCTTGTATGAAATTTTGGTACTTTGAGAATGATCTTCATTCTGATCAAACAATGTACGATAAGACTTCATGGGACAAATCTTGAAAGAAGAACCCGAATTGGCATTCCGTAAATTTTGATTTAATTTCTGTAAAAACCAATCCATTGGACCCAATTCTCTCTGAAAGATCATTCTCCATAAAACATCACCTGCACAGACTTGATTCCAATATTTACAAACTCCAGACATGGATTTTAAAACATCAATGATATCCAAGTAGGTTCCGATCCATACCAAAGTGTCTGCTGCGAGAATGGGTTGAGTCTTCATGTTACGAATTTCAGGAGAGAGAATTTCTTCATGAATATCTTGTTCATTATGATGTGATAATTTCGTCTTCTTTTGAGAAGGAGAGAAAGAAAATTCAGAGTGTTGTTGTGGATTCATTTTGTTGTTGTCGGCAATCATAATAGCAAACTACAAATGAATTTCCGAACTCGAAACATGTAAAAAAGGAATTTCAGATCATGTTCATGATGAACGCCTCAATGACTTTTCTCATGATTGAATTCTTATTATTGAGGTCTCGCCCGTGATGACCAAATCTTGTAAAACAAACACATTTTAAAAATGGCTAAAATCCTTCCTAACCTTCTTCTTCGTGAAAGAATATTCATCTACTTGGCAACACTCTCTCCTCATGTAACACTCAACAAGCGGTTGATGAACATACAAATTTGAGAGAAGCGTTGTGTTGAGAAACACCCGAACATTGCAACACACAAGACATGATGATCCTATTGTCTAGAACAATTCTGCCACTGAAACGAAAAAATCGCAACACATCATGACCCTCAAACAAACAAACAATACCATTGATGAGCCATCAACAACAACCAAAAAAAGGAAGTTGTATTTACAACATTGCGTGTGTGTGATTTTGTTTGATTTTTCAACAACTTTACATGATGATGACGATAATGATTCTTCGAACCTGATTTGGAAATTAGAACAATTATTGAAAACGAAATTTTCAATGCAACAAATGGGTAAAAGAAAATGGCTCGAAAATCGAGAATTGAAATATACAAATTTCTTTCCTGTGGAATTTATGAATGACAAGGAATTTGTGTTGAATCACATTAAAAGGTTTGGCTACGGTTTACAATTTGCATCACAAGCTCTAAAACAAGACAAAGATGTTGTTATGAAAGCAATTCAACTCAACGTACTCAATTTTAAATTTTCCAGTAACGCTATTCGCAATGATCCCGAACTGGTACTGACAGCTGTCAAACAAGAAGTCCATATGTTACATTATGTCTCAAGAGATCTTCTAAACGACAAGGAATTTATGTTGCAACTCATTCGCCACAATATATTCTCAATATGGTTCTCTGACCAACTCAAGGAAGACAGAAAATTTATATTAGCTGCCGTGAAACTCGATGGAGAAATATTGCAACATGTTTCTAGTCATTTGAGAAGCAACCAAGAAATTGCATTGGAAGCTATTAAGCAAAATAAGAATGCGCTTCAATTTGTGTCAAGACAATTACTTGAAGATTCTGATTTCATGTTACAAGCTATCAAGTTAATATTTCCAGAGTTTGAACAATTAGAAGCTTTTGATTATTCAATGAACGAAATCATGATAAGGGTGGTTCAAGAATTTGGAACATTACTCGAATTCACATCGAATGAACTCAAGAATGATCGAGCGGTTGTGTTGAATGCAGTTCGAAATAATGGTTTGTCACTTCGTTTTGCCTCAAACGACTTGAAGAGTGACCGAGAAATTGTGTTTACTGCTATTCAAAATAATTACTTAGCAGCAGCATATATCTCAGACAACTTGAAAAGTGATAAGAGTTTTGTTCTACAAATACTTCATCAAAATGGACATACTCTTTCCGAAGTTTCTAAAGAATTAAGGAACGACAAAGAAGTAGTTTTAACAGCCATACAAAACAACGGATATGCACTCCAATATGCCACAGAAGAGTTGAAATGTGATAAGGAAATTATTTTTACAGCCATTCAAAACCAGCCAAATGCTTTACAATTCGTTCCGCCTCACCTTTTTGACGACAAACAATTCCTATTAGATCTACTCGCATTTGGATGTAAAAATATTCTAGCATATGCTCCAAATGAATTTGCTCATGACAAGGACTTTGTGTTTCAACTGATTCGACATGATTGTCTTGATTCACAAGGCTCCATTCTTTCCCATGTTCAAAAGGAAATCATGTCAGAAGCTGTGAAGAAAAATGGATGTATCTTGAAATGTGCGAATTCTGTGTTGCAAAACGATCCAGAGCTTGTACTCGATGCTTTCAAATGTAATGGCTTTGTGTTGGCATATAGTGATGAATGGTATCAAAAACGGATGGAACAGTGTTATTTTGATGCTTATTTGGGCAGCTCGACAAGAAATTCAAAAGATTTAGACACATCATCATGTCAACTTTTTATTGTGTGAAAGTCAACGTCCTGTCCATATCATTCACAGTATCAACTCACTACCAAGCACAATGAGCATAATAATTTCCATTACAATTCTGATATCCACATCCATAAGACCACAACATGGTCATATCTCCACAATTCAAACATTTTGAACGATGAGAATCATTCGTTCCAGGAACAATGACAAAATAGCCTATCTCTCCTTTCAACACCTTTCTAATGAATGATTTAGAATGAACCTTACTGGCCAATGCTCCATTAATCAAATCAGCAAAATGCATTGCACGTCCACATATATGACAATTATTTTTTGTGACATGGGGACGAAACTCTGGTTGTCACGATTCTTCCAAATTCACAAGAGTACGTATTTCTTGAATGTCTTCATCAGTCATGGGAACCATGTTTTTAGAAACTTTTATATTTTCTTCAAAATTGAAATCAGCAACTTGACGAGAAATACGATAGGCACGAGTTTTAGCCAGACCTAACTTTGCAATTCTTTTCAAGTCCTCAATGTTGTCAATGACGCCAGAAAATTTAACATCTGGCTCGGTAGTTTCAGCAAAACGACTTGCGGGGAAGATACTCAAGTGGTTATTCATGTTTGATGTGAATTAGTTTTTTTATGAGGTGTAAATAGAAACAACGATTCTGTTATCGCGAATTTAAAGTGAGCAGAATTGAAGGTCTCATCATTCGTCATGTGAGGAATGAACCAAGTTTGGAAAGGCCTTAATGAAAACAAAACATGTGAATGAAGGATCAAAGGGCATCATGTTTTTTTTCGAGGACATGATTTTAGAAAAATAGAAATAATACCGTTCAATCGTTATCTTCCAAAAACAAGAAGAAAGGCATTTACAGAAGCTGTACTGTTGGAAATTCTAGGTTGTGAAATGTAACAAGCCCTACAAATTTCATTGATATTTTGCAAGATTGATCATTGGATCGAACATAAATGAAAACTGAAGGAATGGTTGAATTTGCACCAACGATCATTTACACATTCGTTATTCACATTTTTCAATGAGTGAACATGCTAGCATTTTGAAGCTGAGCAAGACATAATGAACCACAATTTTCAAAACTTCACAAGTTCCTTCTTGGAGTCATCATTGCTGTCACACTCACCATCATCCACTTCGTTTTCATCATGCAACACGGTAACATTTACATGCTGGTTATTTCCACAGTTTGACTTTTGACTTTTTTTTATAATTATAATTACTAAGGGAGAGATAGCAATGTGAAGGAATCTCCTCCAACGAATGTGAGGCTGTACATTCTCCAAACCAATGAATGCGTTCGTTGCAACTCTCGAGATGTAAAGACCACAACATGATACTTTTGACAAAACTTCTCCAATTGCTGATTCGTTGTTAACATCCAAAAACGAAAGTACCAAGTCATGATCGAACATTTCGTGTTTTGAGTGATTACAACGATGGTTACGATATGTTCATGCAAATATGTCTTCGATTATAATATTGAGAGTTTCATTTTGCTTTATCAGCTGTCAGCTGTCAATTTTAACAACAGCATCCGCTAAAAAAAAATACACATACAACAACAACAACATGAAGAAATTCATCTTTGCAGCACTCCTCGCTGTTCTTTTCTTCACCGCTGTCTTTGTCAGCGCACAAGAAGTGGCCACTGAACAAACCAACACTGAGGCCATGATGACCGAATCCGACAAACAACGACTTTTGGAAAAATTCTTACAATCCATTGCTGAGAGAAGAACTCAAGATGAAAGAAGACCAAAAAGACGTGAATCCAGAAGACCTAGAAGACGTGAAAATAAAAGACGTGAAAATAGAAGACCAAGACGTGATTCTCAAAACAGAAGAAGAAGAAGATCTCCAATCAGATATTTGAGAGGTTTATTGAGACAAATGAGAGAACTCGGTTTGATCAAGTCTGAATCCATTGCTCAAAAGAAACTCGATCGTCGAACTGCTGTTACTTATTTGAGAAGATTGTCCAAGATTGTTCGTTATTTGCGAAGATTGGTCAGACAAGGAAAGAAGGACGAAGCTGTTGAATTGGTTGGCAAGTTGAAGACTTCTCGTAAATTCGCTCGTGCTGTCCGTATTGTTCGTACCTTGTTGAGAAAGTTGCAAAGAAGAGCTAGAAGAGCTCGTTTGGCTGCTCGTAAGAGATTTTTGAGAAGATTTGCTCAACGATTTGCTCAAAGATATAAAAGACAACCAAGAAGACAAGTTAGAAGACCAAGACGTGAATCTAGAAGACCAAGAAGACAACCAAGATGGGGACCAGCTAGAAGATTCCCAAGAAGAAATAGATTCAACTCGAGAAGATTGAGAAGATTCTTCCCAAGATATGATGCTCGTCCTCTTTTCGGTGTCCGTAGAAGTGAAGTCCGTAGAGAAGTTGCTCGTCAACAATTGAAGAGAAAGTTGAGAAAGTTGTTGAAGAGAATCTTCTTGAGAGAATTTGTGAGAAAGGGATTGGCTCATCGTGCTGCTCAAAAGAAACAAACTTTGAGATACAAGTTGAAGCAACAATTGAAGCAAGCTTTGAAGAAGGCATTGGCTAACAAGTTGAAGAAGGTTGCAAAGAAGCCAGTCGTTGCTCAAAAGCCTGCAGTTGCTCAAAAGCCAGTCGTTGCCCAAAAGCCAGCTGTCACTCAAAAGCCAGCAGTTCAAAAGCCAGTTACCAAGCCATCTCCAATTACTGAAGATAACTTGGAAGCTTTTATTAAGCAAATTTTGAAGGAATACACTCAACAATAAATGTGAAACAGTTGTTGCATGATTACAGTATTTCAACAATTTGGAAAGTGTGAATATTTATTGTGACCGATCGAACTGTTCTTGAGCTTATTAGATTTCTGTAAAAAACAACGAAAGGCCACCAATCATTTTGAAAAATTCGCGAAAATGCACAAAAACAACAGTAAGGAATCATTGGCGCTCGGAAATTTTAGAAAATCTCTCATTCGGCTCGGAACTTTTTTTTAGAGCGAAAATGTCACATTTATCAATTGTCCAAATCCATCGCATGATTCAAAAGAATCACAAAGAAAAAAACAACTGAACACAAATTCACTTCTATGCGCTCGTCTGTATGCAAAGTTTCCTCCTCATTGACTTGTATGTCTAAAAGAGTTCCGAGTTCAGTGTTGAAAAACAATTCCATTCATTTCAAGAAGAAGAATATTTTGTCTTCGATCATTTACTCTTTACCATCCCATAGAAATTACAACACTATTACTTTTTATAATTTCGTTTCCAGAGATGTCAATAATAACAAGATTGATTTTTCCAATTTGAAAGGAAAAGTTTCACTCGTGGCCATTGTGAATTTCAATCATCCGGAATATAAAAACTTTTTAAGGGAGTTGGCAGAGTTGAAAAGGAAGGAACATGGTTTGAGAAATTGTGGAACAGTTTCGAATGGTGATTTTGAATTGATTGTGTTGCCACGAAGTTCGATGGTGGAATCGAAAAGAGTGTCGTTGACAAGCGACAGCAGTCCTTTGAAACAATTTTTATCCAATTCCACAACAACAAGTAACAGCACGGATACTTCTGAAATGACGACTCCTTCTCTCACCATTTTGAAAACCATTCTCAATGAAGAAGGATCCTATGTCAATAACGAAATGTTTAACTTCTTGGCCAATTATGGAAATTTCAAAACCATTGTCGAAGATTTTGAAAAATTTGTAGTCGACAAAGAAGGACGAGTAGTGTATCGAAGTGGTAATGATAGTCCATTGGATGAAGTGATTGAGGTCATTAAGAAGGAATTATTGAAAAGTAACTAGTGCTTAGATATTAATGTTCTCGATTGACATCCATCAAATATTAATTGTATTATAGAAAATCAATTTTGAATCTGTACATAAAATTGCCAATAGAGAATTCTTCAATATCAAACCATGATCATATCTAAATATTATTTCCATATTGGATAAATTTTAACTCGCAAGTTTTGAGGCCTCACAGTAATACCACTCGAGAGTGTCACTCGATCCTTCTCATTCGACTCATCATTCAACAACTCAAATCGATAGAATTGTAAGAGTCGTGACAAGACCATACATGCCTCCATTTGAGCAAATTTAAATCCAATGCATTTTCTCAGAGACATTGAAAAGGGCATGAATGAAAAATCATGTTGTGCCTTATTTCGAAATTCCAAATCCATAAATCGCTCAGGATCGAATTTATAAGGATTAGGCCATAACTGTTCATCCATATGAATACCATAAATACATGCATCAATAAGACTTCCTTTTGGAATGAGCTTGTCTCCAATCATGACGTCTTTGGTTGGAGTTTTCAATACTGAAAAAACTGGAGGATGTCTTCGTAATGATTCTAAAATGATGGCATTGACATGATGGAGTTTTTCATAGTCGTCCGAAGTGGGAAATTGTTGATTGGGGAGGAGTGTTTCAATTTCTTTTCGAGCTTTTTCTTGAATATCAGGATTCTTGGCAAGTTCGTATGTGACCCATAGCAATGTCGTAGAAGTTGTTTCTATGTAATTTCATGGTGATAAATTAAAATATGTAATTTGAATATTTGAATAATTAATGAATGAATAAAAAAAATTATTTTGAAATTTTTACAAAATACTCACCTTCTCCAGCCAATGTGAAAATCAAGGCATTACTTTTCAATTCGAGATTGCTCAAACTATTCTCTTCCATATTAGCTTTTACCATTAAACTCAAAATATCTCGTTTGGAAAAGGAGTCAAAATTTGTTTCCAATTCCTTCTTTCTCTGTTCAATGCATTGATCCAATACACGGTTCACTACTGAGACTGCATGGTCCATTCCACAATATTTCATTAGAGGTTTCTCCAATAGAGTTCTTGAAAAGAATCTTCGAAGAATGATCAAGTTGAGTCCACTTCCGAAAATTTTGTCCACTGCGTCATGAAATTCTCGTCCTGATCGATCCAATTCATCGAAAACCCCAAAACTAATTCCAATTTCCAAAGTAAAAGAGTGGAGCAAGGAAGGGAATTTTGAAAGGAGCAAAGAGAACTATGGGTGTATTGAAAGTGAAAAAAATTTAAATCAAAAGGTAGTTAATTAAATACATTTAAAATGATGATGATACTATTGATCTGTGTGGTACACACATACCTTGCCAAGTTCCTTTGATGTGTTTGGTTTTTTGATAATTCTTGAAAATCCGAAACGCAATCGTCAAAGGCAATGCAATGACCAATACTAATAATAAAACTACAAAGACAACAACAACAACCACTGGCAACCATTCGAAAACACCACTTGTAGAAATTGATTGTAATTGCAACGACATTGTTGTTGTGAACTTTTTTGTGACAATCTATTTCTTTTGATTGGATTTTCAATGGAAGTTATTTATGCGCATCCTCAACAAATGGAATCTCCCACACGAAAGGAGTTACACCTCAAGTTGCAACGGTTTCATGACTTGCAAGTTTTTTAAATATGGAAATAATCTATGATAAGATTTTGAAGCGTATTGTTGCCATGCTTACTGTAGAGGACACTAAAGAGTGACTCCAATATTCATGATCAATCCGTATTGAATGATTTTCAAAATCCAAATCATTGTTCTTATCAAATCAATATGAATTGCTTTTAAATTTAGAACAATTAACTCTGTTTGGTATCACTTTTACAAAAAAAATTTTTACTCCTCCAATACTGCTCATGCTCGCGCTTACAAGCAAAATATCATCATTATCGGATGAAAGTGGTGCTGCTGAATCAACACATTCAGCATTAAATATCAATGATGTTGCTGAAATAGATGGTTTCTCTCTTCCGACAAGTTACAACAACAACAAGATCAATATAGCCTTCATTGATGATATAATTTTTGAAATTCTTCAATTCGTTGAATCATTGTTTATTGTTCAAGTTTGTATGAAAATTTCAAAACAATGGAGACAAGTATCATTTCAAATTCCTCTCTCAGTATCATTCGAATCCCATCACTTCAAACACATTTCTATACCAATCAAAAATTTAGCTAATTGTGAATATTTGAAGAATTTGGCTTCTTTAACTCTATACACCAATAGAATTGACAGTGAAGGAGTCAAATATATGGCTTCGAGTGATTGTTTGAAGAATTTGACATCTTTAAATCTAGGCCATGATGGAATTGGCAATGAAGGTGTTCAATATATTGCTACGAGTGAATATTTGAAGAATTTAACTTCTTTAAATCTATACAGCAATGAAATTGGTATTGAAGGAGTCAAGTACATTTCCACAAGCGAATTCTTGAAGAATTTGACTTGTTTGAATCTGGAAAACAATGAAATTGGCAATGAAGGCGTTCAATATATTGCCACGAGTGAGTACTTGAAGAATTTGACTTCTTTAAATCTATGTAGAAATGGAATTGGCAGTGAAGGTGTCAAATACATTGCTTCGAGCGAAAGTTTGAAGAAATTGACTTCTTTGAATCTGGATATCAATAGAATTGGTAGTGAAGGTGCCAAATATATTTCTACAAGTGATTGTTTGAAGAATTTGACTTCTTTAACCATACACAGCAATGCAATTGGTAATGAAGGAGCGAAACATATTTCTACGAGCGAATGCTTGAAGAATTTGACTTGTTTGGGTTTGGACTATTGTCAAATAGGCAGCGATGGAATCAAATATATTACTACGAGTGAATGTTTAAAGAAATTATCTCAATTGAATCTGCATGGCAATAGAATTGGCTGTGAAGGCATAAAATATATTGCCACAAGCGATTACTTGAAGAATTTGATGTCTTTGGACCTCTATGGCAATGGAATTCGCGATGAAGGAGTCAAATATATTACCACAAGTGACTGTTTGAAGAATATTACTTCTTTGAAGCTATGTAACAATGGAATTGGCAGTGAAGGAGCTAAATATATTGCTTCAAGTGAGTGTTTGAAGAATCTAACTTATTTGGATCTGGAGGACAATCAAATTGGCAGTGAAGGAGTCAAATATATTTCTACAAGCGATTGTTTGAAGAAATTAACTTCTTTGAATCTATGCAGCAATGGAATTTGCAATGAAGGTGTCAAATATATTGCTTCGAGCGAAAGTTTGAAGAAATTGACTTCTTTGAATCTGGATATCAATAGAATTGGAAGTGAAGGTGCCAAATATATTTCCACGAGTGAATGTTTGAAGAATTTAACTTCTTTGAATATGTGCAACAATCAAATAGGCAGTGAAGGAGTCAAATACATTGCCACGAGTGATTGTTTGAAGAATTTGATTTCTTTGAATCTGGTTGGCAATGGAATTGGTCGTGAAGGAATCACATATATTGCTGCGAGCGAATGGTTGAAGAATTTGACTTCGTTGGATCTGAGGCACAATAAAAATTGATAATGGAGGTGTTGAATAATTACCTTAGTTGATAAAAATTGTCAACAAAACAATCCCGAATTTGAACATAAATCCAACCGATGTAGAGTGATGATATGAATAGTCTTATCTTTAAATACAATTCAGCAACTCTCACAAACGATACATCTTCATGTATCCATCATAACGATCACATAGTGTTGGTTATTTATCATCAAATAATTCATGGTTGTTCTCTTCACCACCACACTCATAGTCACACACGTTGATTCAGCTAGGGCTCTCGGAGCTCCTGACTTGTCTCTGATTTTTGATAGTCTGCTACAATTTCATGGCTTCTCTTTTTCGAATAAATAAACAAACTAATGAAAATTCCACTCATGAATAGCCAAGTCAATCCCAAAGTAAAATAAGGGAAAGTATATTCCACAGCCATATAAGCCAGCACCCAATAAGGAGCACCAATGAGTTGCAGCATGACAGAATCGGAATAGAGAACAACCATCAACACAATATACAAAAGTAAAAGAAATAGAGCAATAACCGCTCGTATGGTATAACCGGTGACACATATACACCTTTTTTTGCTACTCAACGATCCATCCAACAGAGGAAGAGACAATTCTAGACAATTAATACGAGGGATCAACACAAACAAACTAACTCCAAACCATACAAACAAGCTAATGAGAGACAACACAATTCCAAGACCAATCCACAAGTCATTGTTCTCAGCAGTACATACATCTCTTGTTTGCCAAATCATTCTTGACCAATAACACAAAATGTGAGTATAGAAATTGCCACCCTGCTGACAGTTTGTTAAAATGACAATTCCTGATCCATTTAAGGTCCATTCATAATGTGCTTTAAAACCATGAATATCTCCTCCATGGTAATAGGATACAGGTCCTTCTCTATTTTGTGTCATCCATAATCCCAAGCCCACAGAAAGATTTCTGAATGGATTTTCCCTAACAACTGACACAGGAGTCAACATTTCTTGAATGAGAGATTCATTGAGAATCGTTTGCTCTTTTCTCATAAAAGTAAGTGGCATCTTTACAGCATCTACAATAGGAAGGTAAATTCCACCAGACCCTCTTTCTAATGGAACGAACAGTGGCATTGGTGCTCTATACACAGTGTATCCAACAGAATAATTGCTGTTAGGATCGTTTACATCAGTTTCAAACTTGTAGGTTGCAACATTCATTCCTAGTGGTTTTAACACCTGTTCTTGAACATAGTCACCAAAGGATTGATTGGTCACATCCTCAATCATCATTTGGAGAAGAATGTAACCATGGCTAGAGTACATAAATATTTCCTTGTTTGGATCAATTACTAGACGCACGTTATCTTTTTTCAACAATTGACTAGTTGTTGGAAGTGGTACACCTTCAACAGGATTATAAGGCATGATACCGAGTGATATAATTCCTGAAGTATGAGCCAACAAACGTCTAATGGTAACACCCTCATTGGACCATCCAGGATTATAAGGTGGTGGAAGAGTATACGAATGCATGTGTTTTTGTATGGGATCATCCAATTGTATGAGCCCTTTCTGTACAAGTGTCATGACACCCCAAGCAGTAAAAGTCTTTGATAAGGAGCCTACTTTGAACAACGTGTTTTCATCGAATACTGCTCGTCCAGAGAAGCCAAATGTCTTCATATATTGGACTTGGCTCTCCGAGATGATTGCAATGGCGACTCCAGGAAGATTAGAGGACATACCTTTTAGCACCTTACACCTTACACTTTAGTGCCGTTTGCAATGGCACGTAGTCCCAAAAAGGAGATACAAATAGCACTTAACACTGGAGTGCCAAATGCAAACAGCACCTGACACTTGAGTGCCGAGTGTCATCAGCACCTGTATATTTTTTAATTTATTTAAATATTATTTTGAAATTACAAACCTCCGTCTTCACGGTTGTGAGCAACGGGCCTCAAAATTCTCTTCACTACACAATCATCATCGAGTATCACGAACGCAATTTTTGGACAATTCGTCTGACAACGACAATACCAAATGATCATCTACGAAATTTAGTTTATGGAGGGAAGAATAGACTCACGCTCATTTTCTAAGGTGAAGCGTTGTGAGGCAGTGGTTCAAATAATGTTCCACCGTTCAGCACCTGTTTTCTGAGTTGATGTTGCGCCATACAACACGGCGTTGAAAGAGATTGAGATGAAGTTGTCGAACAGGATGTCAGAGCTTGCTGAATGAACTTGAGAGACGATTTATGTTGAGGAAAAACACTTGCAGTACAGGAAAACATTTTCATTTGGTTCAACAGGGGAGTGAAACTTGCCAGCTTTTCTTCATAGTGACATGTACTTTTGTTCAATTGTTACAAAAACGGTGAGAAGAACAAGAGAATGGTGCTCAACACTGTTGTTGGCTGATGTAATCGAATTTGAGTGATTTGGGAATGACGGTAACAGCAAAAGTCAAGCTGAAGCAATCAGAAGGGTACAATTAAGGGAACTGGAATCACTTTTTGTTTCGTAGTCATACTTCTTAACGGCTGAGTCTATCATCGTGAATGAAAGGAACATATCATCTTTTGTGCCTCCTAACTCCTTTCATACGAAGGTCCAAGCTAACATACGTAAGGAAAGTAGATGCATGAGATTAAATCATGCTTTTTTTTTTGTTTGATAGATTCGTTATTGACCTTTTTATATGAACACGAAGTAGAATGGTTAGGTTCACAAACTAGTACCTCCATTTCAATCAACATCCATTTCGCACCTTACACTCAAGTGTCAAATACAAATAGCACCTTACACTCAAGTGTCAAATACAAATCACACTTCATTCATTTGGCACTCAAGTGTCAAATGCAAACAGCACTGACACTAAGTGTAAGGTGTAAGGTGCCAAAATATAACAACTCAACAAACATCCATAATAACAGAGAAGAAAGAAAAGATGCACTTAACTTTGAATACATGAAGAACATGAACAAACAGCTCCACAAAAAGCAACTCACAACCCACAAACAACAAATACCAAAAGAACTCCAATGCAGGATCCAATCACAACTATGGAAAAAAGGGTAACTCAAACACCAACAATGGCAAAAAAGGAAATTATTCCAATAACTTGAGACTCCAAGTCCCAATCCAAACAATGACTTCCAAGGAGGTCGAGTCTCCATCTCAAGAATTGGGAACCACCCAAAAAGTCCTCACATGGATCAGAGATGGAGTTCCAATCATTTCCGACCCAACCAAATGGAAGAACTTTGGCAGAAACACCATCTCAGGACCCATTTAAACAGCTTGGACAGACCAAGAAATAGATTTGGACTCGTTCAAAATGGAATCCCTCAGCCAGATTATCAAGATCCTTACTCTTGGAATGCATGCTTGCAAAATAGACCTATCGAAAGGTTATTCTCGCATACCTATCCATCCCAACTCGAGACGTCTCTTGGGCTTCGTCTGGAAAGGAGAATTCTACCAATTCAATGTCCTCCCATTCGGACTATCCAACGCCCCACTTTTATTCACAAAAATCATGAAACAAATAGTGAAGAAGTTGAGAGAAAAGGGTTGGATAATATTCATATACATCGACGATATATTAATCCTCAGCCTGGAAGGCCCAGAAATGTGTCAATCAATAACGAACCAAGTAATTCAAGATTTGAACTCTCTCGGTTTCCTTATCCAACCCAACAATATTTCATAAATTTCACAGCAATATCCTTTCCAATCGAATTGTCATAAACTTTATAGACATGACCAAATCCTCCTCGAGCTATAAATGAATATTGGTTTGGATACTTTTCATCTAAATACGTTTCATATTCATATCGGTCATTGTCTTTAATGGAGGAAACAACATCTAACGCTATGCTATCTTGAACTTGTTTTCTTGGAACATGACAAGTGACAACAATTTGTCTTTTCATCATATTTTTCTGAATACTTAATACTTTGATTCGTTTTCCTTTTCTGGTCCAGTCACAAAGCTCTGGACAAACTTCGACCTTGAATTTTGCTTTTCTTTCCACCATATCAACATATGTAATCTTGATGGGTGGCAATTCTTGATTTGATAATGCCGCATGATATACATCCTCAACAAGTTCCAAATATAATGACAGTCCCAATACTTGATTTTGTTGTAATAATTTTTCCTCATTATATGCAATTTCATAGTTTGATAGAACATTCAAAATCACACAATTAGACTTCTCTTTAGAAAGTATTTCAAGACTTCATATTGAATTCACCAAATGAACAATTCTTCTCATTGACCTCAGTGGTTTGAAGAAGTTTCAAAATTTGAATGATTGGTTTGTATATGATAGTTCCAGAGTCTTCTAACGTGAGAAAATAAGAACATGTATCAGCAGTGGTGGATGTTGAATATGGTTGACAAGACTTTTCATTTAGATCCAACTTTGTTGCATTACGTACATCTCCCACTACTACAGGACATTGAAATGTATCGTACGTAGTTACAAAATTCTCCTTAGTAGATTGGTGGCTTGCTTGCTCTTGATACGCTGTTGGAGCTGGAGGACTTGTTTCTTTGAGAAACTTTGGAGATGATAAAGTGTCATTCAACCTTGGATGTTGTCAACCACATTGAGCTTCCAACACAAAATCTTGTCCCACAACAGTCATGTTAACATTGTCCATTTGGTCCTGAGCTGGGTTGAATGGGCATAAACAAATGCTTTCCGATTCCATTAATGGTTTACATGTTTCGCGATATGCAATGTCGTTTCTACTTTTCTCACTTTGATATTTCAAAAAGCCCTATCAAATCCTTTCAAAAAAGCATAATCTTGTGAAGATGTGAAAAGAGGATGAACAGTTATGGCAAATTTCACAAATTCATCCAATTCCTTGTGAAGTTTGAAATAAAATTTGGAATTGATTTCAATTTTCTTTCTCATGTTTTGAATTAATTGAAGTGTGTCCTTGTCTGTGGTTATGACATTTGAATCCAATAACACTTTCTTCAATTCCTTGTCAACTTTGTAAACGTGCTCACCAGCTCCACGTTGTTTCATTTTCCCCAAATACTTTTTAGTTTTGGCATCAATGTTGTGTTCAAATTCAATTGTCATATTCAATGCTTCAATGGCAGCTTCAGTGAAATGTTGACAAAACGAAACAGTTTTTGTTCCATTCCATTCAGCACAAAGCTTGGCAAGAGCTTTAAGTTTTTGATTGCCCCTCTCAGTTCCCTTAATTTCACTAATAGTAGCACCAACACAGCAGAAGATCGCTGTCTAACGGTAGCAAGAGATTTGTCACCCCATTCCAAATACCAAGGACCAACAATCAATGCCGAGTGAAACTACAGCATCCAGTTTCAACAACATTTCTCGTATATTAAACTACTTCCACTTACCATTCCATCGGTCAATCCAGTAATAGATCCAAATTTTCTAACGAATCTATGTTGTGTAGCTTCGCTCAATTCAGTGATAACAAGTGTTACTTTCATCTTGGACTCGTGGTCTATTCCTTGCCTTGTTTCCGTCTTGTAGCTCTCGATACGTGGATTCAAATATTCATACATGAATCTGTTAGGGAATGTTAAATTCTGACAAATGGTTGACTTGGATTTTGAGTTGTTGTGTATAGATGTTTTTGAAATGAAATCCAACTTGTGCATACAAAATTCAAAAGCGTGCTTTTGTTTGGCACTGAATTGATTCTCATCCCATGAAGGGCATGGAAAAACTACTGAATCTTCGCTTTTCATTGATTCATTCATTATATCAATAGCCATTTCATGAAAATTGGTGTCGAGACATTTGGCTTGAAATTCTTTCAAAGCAGCAACTTTTTTGACAATAGAATTAGCAAAACCCACTGGTACACCCAAACGTTTAAAGTCGTCGAGAGTCATTGAGTTTTCAATACTATTTTGTTCATCGAATGAAATAATTAATTTGGCAAATTTTTGATGTAAATACAAGAAGAGCAACATACTTTCATGAACTTTTTTGTCTGTAATTTTTTGATTGGTCAAGAATTGAAGAACAACAGAGGTATCCCATTCCGAGAGGAATATTGTCAATAACATGGTTGTTTTGTGACATTTTTTGAAATATTGAAAAAAACCAAACAGTCATTTCTAAAGAAGCATCTACCAAATGAAAATCTTGGTTTCAGCATGCTTAATTGTAGAACAGTTCAACTCTGAAACAAAATTTGAAAAATAGTCGGTGTTATAAATCGAGTAAAAAATAAAAGTGCGATCGTAAAGAATCTTGGCCATTTTTACTGACTTCTTTCGACCTAAGATACGATAAAAAAGAATTATGATAATCATGACAATGTCCTCGAAACATATTGCTGGAGGAGATGAATAGGAGTGTGTTTCATTATGGGAGAAACGACGAATTATTGGGTCCAGAGTTATAATACCTCAATGAATGGAATCGTTCGAACAGAGCCGCAAATTCCCATCTCTCTACGTTAAATGTCCGACGTATTCCGTCCCGTTTTAAAAAAGAGCTCAATATCACCCTCATCTCAGGTGATGCTACCCATACGCACCAGCGCTGTTAATTAGAACGGGAGAAGGAAATACAATTTGGTATGAAATAGTAGTAATGGGTTGTGTAGGGAAAGAAGTATTCAACAGAAAAAAATTAATTTGAAGCGTCGCTAATACCATTAAGTACTTAATGAACAAGTTCCTTTTCTTTACAAATTCTCTGCTTGCCGGAGGTGCAGCGTGCTTTTTAATGCTTATTCCCTTCATTGTTTTTCTCTCATTGAATGCTCACCTCTTTCCATTGTTTTTCACCTATTCCAAAGACAAGGCGCTGCTCAATCCAGACAAACACCCAGCCAACGTTTCCGAATTGAAAGATCTTCTCGAAAAAGTAGTACCTGTTTATTTGACCATGTATAATCTTCGAGTTGTTATATTTTGGCACCTTACACCTTACACTTAGTGTCAGTGCTGTTTTCATTTGACACTTGAGTGCCAAATGAATGAAGTGTGATTTGTATTTGACACTTGAGTGTAAGGTGCTATTTGTATTTGACACTTGAGTGTAAGGTGCGAAATGGATGTTGATTGAAATGGAGGTACTAGTTTGTGAACCTAACCATTCTACTTCGTGTTCATATAAAAAGGTCAATAACGAATCTATCAAACAAAAAAAAAGGCATGATTTAATCTCATGCATCTACTTTCCTTACGTATGTTAGCTTGGACCTTCGTATGAAAGGAGTTAGGAGGCACAAAAGATGATATGTTCCTTTCATTCACGATGATAGACTCAGCCGTTAAGAAGTATGACTACGAAACAAAAAGTGATTCCAGTTCCCTTAATTGTACCCTTCTGATTGCTTCAGCTTGACTTTTGCTGTTACCGTCATTCCCAAATCACTCAAATTCGATTACATCAGCCAACAACAGTGTTGAGCACCATTCTCTTGTTCTTCTCACCGTTTTTGTAACAATTGAACAAAAGTACATGTCACTATGAAGAAAAGCTGGCAAGTTTCACTCCCCTGTTGAACCAAATGAAAATGTTTTCCTGTACTGCAAGTGTTTTTCCTCAACATAAATCGTCTCTCAAGTTCATTCAGCAAGCTCTGACATCCTGTTCGACAACTTCATCTCAATCTCTTTCAACGCCGTGTTGTATGGCGCAACATCAACTCAGAAAACAGGTGCTGAACGGTGGAACATTATTTGAACCACTGCCTCACAACGCTTCACCTTAGAAAATGAGCGTGAGTCTATTCTTCCCTCCATAAACTAAATTTCGTAGATGATCATTTGGTATTGTCGTTGTCAGACGAATTGTCCAAAAATTGCGTTCGTGATACTCGATGATGATTGTGTAGTGAAGAGAATTTTGAGGCCCGTTGCTCACAACCGTGAAGACGGAGGTTTGTAATTTCAAAATAATATTTAAATAAATTAAAAAATATACAGGTGCTGATGACACTCGGCACTCAAGTGTCAGGTGCTGTTTGCATTTGGCACTCCAGTGTTAAGTGCTATTTGTATCTCCTTTTTGGGACTACGTGCCATTGCAAACGGCACTAAAGTGTAAGGTGTAAGGTGCTAAAAGGTATGTCCTCATGTTTGTTTTCAATTCATTATGGACGTTTGTATTATTGAGCTGTTGGTTAATTTCTCAAGAAATGTCTTCCATTGTGTAATTATTCTCAGCTGCGAAGTCAAGGGCATTGGCTATTCTGTTTGATAGTAGCAAGCCCAACGCTAGTAATTCTGCTCTATGAGTCCTTGACACAACCTTGAACAATAATTTTCCTCTTGCAATTGCCACTGATGCCTTAAATGTCAAACGAGGACTTCTTGTCATACTCAGAGTAATTGGTATTCGTATTCCATCCCGTATAAAAAAAGAGCTCAATATCACCCTCATATCAGGTGATGCTACCCATACGCACCAGCGCTGTTAATTAGAACGGGAGATGGTCATTAATTCTATCGTATCTTAGGTCGAACGAAGTCAAATTCAAGTATTACTTGTAGAACAGAGTTGCCGAACTGCTTTCTAAAACTCAATCACAACTTGTTATTTTGTAAATTCAAAATTAAAAAATAGGTACATAAATGAGTCGTTCATCCACGACAATACTATCATCACCAACCATGACTGGTCAGAGGACATGGTTCCGAGAGGATCAATCTGGTAATAATATTGAGTTATTGAACCAAGATCAAACGGTTGCTGGTAATTCTTCTTTCACGCTTGTTTCTTATAATATTCTTGCTCAACTCTATGCAAAACATTTACAAGTTTCGGATCCTAAAATTTGTGATTGGGAGCAACGGAAAGAGAGGTTATATCAAGAATTGATGAGTTATCAAGCAGATATTATTTGTCTTCAAGAGATGGATTTGTATCGGAAATATTGGCAATCCATGATGAAAGATGAAGGCTTTGATTCAAGTTATGTCGAAAAAACTGGTAAGAGAAATGGTTGTGGAACTTTTTGGAAACGAGATCGGTTTGAACAAGTAAATGTATTAGAATTGCATTTGGAGGAATTGGAAAATTATATTGAAAAAGAAGAATTGGGAAATGAAAAGAGATTCGCGAGGAGAGATGCTGCCAATTTGACCTTATTGAAGGATTTACAGACTGGAAAATTGTTATTAATTGTGAATAATCATTTGGCGTGGGACCCAGCGTATCCAGAAGTGAAATTGTGTCAAATGTTTTATATTTTACAAGTTGCACATCAATGGTTGAAAAAGGTGTGCCAAAAACAAGGTCAACACCACAACAGCATTAATGACATCAATTCAGTTGTATCTGTGATTTTATGTGGAGATTATAATTCTCTTCCGGACAGTGAGGTCTATGATTTGATCACAAAAGGAAGAGCCCAAATTCCAGGAAAGGAAATCAAATTTAACAAAAATAGTGAGCTAGTTTGTGATGGTGTGGAAAATGTGAAATCTTCAACACACTCATCACATCACAGCCACTCTTCCAAACAATATCTGCTAAATCCTTTCACACCAGCAAAGAGTGCATATTTTGAAATTTATGGAAAGGAGCCTAAATTTACAAACTACACGAGCACTTTTTATGGAACTTTGGATTATGTGTTTACGTTTAATTTTGATTGGAAACATGGCCTCAATACTGAGATATCTCTGAAGCACATTGAAAATGAGGATCAATTGAAGCAACAACATGCTCCGCAGCAACTTCAAGTCACTGATGTTTTGGGAGAAATTTCATTAGAACAAGCTCAAGAATTTTCATTCATACCTTCATTGATATTTCCCTCAGATCATATTGCTCACTGTGTGAAGTTTTCATGGATTTCACATAATTTTTAATCAAAACTTTGTTTTCTGCAGTTGAACTCGCACCAAAAGACCCAAGCTCATTGAAAAAAATGATCAGTGACACATCTGATGATCATTACGCATTTTCTCTTCATCTATTTGGCTAGTCTTGGTGTTCAACAGAATTCATTTAGTGGACGATGTATGCATCTTCATACTATTACAAATGATTTCCATTGCTTCTTGTTCACTCATATCAAATCGATGTTGGAAACATTCAAGTTTTGACGCTGCTTCAATAATTGTTCTCATAAATTGAGCTAAATAATTGTAACAATGAACCAAATCAACAGTTTTCATGGCCCAATCCGAGTACAACCTTTCATACTCCTTCACGCCATGCTCTTCTTTCACAACGACAATTCCATAATGTCTCTGATCTTTGGCAATCTTGTCATTCAGCAAGGTATAAACCACTTCGGGTTCTCCTTCAAGAATTTGACAAAATACACCGTCACAACACAACAACAATCCAGAAATATTCGTGGAAGAATTATGTTGAATGGAAACTTGGCCAATGTTCGTGAAATCTGAGCCATCAAGTTGATTTGGATCATAACGAGAAGTGTAAACAAGTCGCATTAGTGATCCATCAATTTCAAAACTCTTAAACTTGTTTCGAGCGAGTGCTCCTGCCATTCGTTGCATGTTGTTTCAAAATTTCGACACCATGAGAACAGTCTTTGGTAATTTGAAATGATCTAAAAAGTTTGAATATTTCAAAGTCATTCAACAGAAAAAGCTCTCAATGAAGAGATGGTAACGCTACAGAGCAGACGTTTTTAGAGGATCTAATGCGAAGAATGTGTTTGAGGCAAAGCTTTTTGACTTGTTTGTACACAAGCGTACCATTAATTCGCAATTTTCAAATGTCTCTCTGATTGGTACATGTCTGTGTACTAATTGGACGTCGATGACCTATCATGCAAACACTGTTGTTTGATAAATTGTAAAATGTCTCCAAATACATTCTCACTGTCTCGATCGAGCAAAAAGTAATGCTTTCGATTTTCATACAGGATCAATTGAGAGATGGTAGAAAACTCGTGGTGTCGATTCAACTCTTGATTCCACTTGACGCTACTATTCGCTGCAGGAGATAATGTATCGTTACGTCCATGCATGAACAGAACTCGCAAGTTGTGACTCCTTCGAACAGCTGACACGCTTTGCTCAGTATGAATTGGACCTTTTTCTGAAAATGCGTTCTCAATTTCCTTTAAAGCTTCCAAAGTTCGTTGAGCGAAATTGGCAGTAAATGGCGGAAGTAAATACGTAGTGTGTGATGTTGTTGACATGGAAGAGTTCTCTCTAATGACTGGATCATTCTCGAGCATTTCCAATAATTCCAAATCTTCTGAAAATTTCTTCTTAATAGTATCCTTATCGAAATGCAGAACTTGATAATTTGGAAGCCAATAACTTGCTTTTTTCAAGAAATATAAGGACCATGAAGATGATTCTGAAGGTACTTCGGGTGTTTTCGAGTGATGTTGAGAATCATTCTCTTCCAAGCCATTACAATTGTAAATAAAAGGTGACACTAAAATCAAGCCATTCAATCTCTTGTCAGGAATTTTCTCAAATTTTGAACTCGTCAGAAATTGCATTCCCAAAGTTGCTCCAAAACTGTAACCAAAGAGAAGAATTTTCAAATTTGGAAATTGAAAAGCAGGAAAACAGACAGAAACATCCTCAATAGCTGATGCAATATCCTCGAGAGCTTGTTCAAAATCAATATTCATTCTAATTTCCTCTATATTTTGAATGCTTTCTTGATTATTTGCTTCATTTATATCTTTTTCATGACTACACGTGGTTGAGGAAACAGTTACTACTCGAGTACACTTATTGAAAAGCCTAATATCGAACGAATAGACGACAATATTTTCCTGATTCATAATTCCAGCAATTTTCTGTATCGTTTTACAAGTACAATGTTCACCATATCCATGTAGAACAATCATCACTGCTGTAATTTCCTCCAATTTTTCAATCCCATTCGCGTAATATTGATGCCGAGTATAAATTCGTTGTTGATGCTGTTGATCAGTTCTTGATGTTCCGAACCAAGAGGAAAATGAAGAAGCTCCTTCAACGGTTGAACGAGTGGAGGAAGAATTATTCGTAACGTCCAAATAATCCGAAGTCTTAAATTCAGCATGAGAGTTGTAAACAGATGCTTCGTGCATTTTTGTTCAAAAATTGTATTTATTCTTAGATTCTAGTTTTGAATTCGACCAAAAGGATCAGGTAGGAAAGGTCATGCAGGTGAACAAACAGAGTGACAGAGATAGTGAACCCATTTGCAAGAGAGCGAGAGAGAGAGTTTGCATTGATGAAATGTTTTTTTATTGAGGATAATTTAAAAGAGCGAAACAAATGGTAACACAAGTAGTGGGTGTGTATCGACATGGCATCGATATACTCATTCTCTCTAGTGTCACAGTTGTAAATCATACATCAATATAATCTACAGGTATTGGTACAATCAAATTTACAAATATTAGGGATGATGTTGAGAAATGTTATTGTTGTTGAGTCCAAATGTTGTTACTATGATCATTACTACTACTTGGAATATTTGTCACTATTAAATGATTCTCTGTTGTGGAAAAATGTAAAAAAAATTAATTGTGTCACCATCTTCTCACACAATTATCTGTAGCAGTAATGAACGAAATCAACAAATTGTTCCACGTGATAATTATTCCAAAACAGTTGTCTTGAAAATAAGGGATGAAACGACATATGGATCAGCATTGCTAGCAGGTCTTCTATCTTCAAAGTAACCCTTCTTTTCTTTTTCTGTACTTCTTGGAATTCTTACAGAGGCTCCTCTGTCAGCAACACCATATGAAAATCTATCCATTGAGGATGTTTCAAATTTTCCAGTAAGTCTCAAATGATTGTCGCTTCCATAGTTATCCACGTGTTCCTTGTGTTTTGCTTCCAACTTTTTAATAGCGTCCAGAATTGCTTGATAACCTCCCTCTTTTCTCATTTCCTCAGTCGAGTAGTTGGTATGCATGCCAGCACCGTTCCAGTTTTGCATTGGCTTTGGATGGAATGAGACAACCACACGGAAATATTCCGTAAGTCTTGTGAGAATGTAACGAGCCATCCATAAATGATCACCAGCTGAAATACCTTCACAAGGTCCAACTTGGAATTCCCATTGTCCTGGCATGACTTCGGCATTGATTCCCGAAATGTTAACTCCTGCATAGAGACAACACTTGTAATGTGCTTCAACAATGGCTCTTCCGAATGCTTTTTCTGCACCAGCACCACAATAGTATGGCCCTTGAGGACCAGGATATCCACCTTTAGGCCATCCCAATGGATGCATATCACAACTGTACAGCGTGTACTCTTGTTCGAATCCATACCATGGTTTACTTGCAAGATTCTTGTTGAAAATTTCAAGAGCTGGAGCACGTGTGTTGGTTTCGAGTGGGTCTCCGTTGGGTCTATACGTGTCACACAACACCAAAATGTTATCTCCGCCTCGGAATGGATCCTTAAAGATGGCTCTTGGTTTGATAATGACTTCGGAGTCATGACCTGATGCTTGGTTGGTACTCGAACCATCATAATTCCATTCAGGAAGTTGTTCTGGTGATGTAGGCACAAAATCAAGAGTTCTAGTCTTGGATCTGTGATTGGAAAGTATACACACATGTTCGCAATGGAGGTGGGTCATAACGTGTTGAATGAACCAAAAGGAATTGAAGAAGGAAATTCAAAAACATTTATCATCATTGGCAAGATGGAAGTAAATTGTATCATCACAAAAAGTTCGTTTTCACAGTTCCGATAGAGTCGTGGTGGTGTTGTTGTGTCGAGAGTGAGTGAGAAGTGGTGGTTGGTGGTTCATCAAGTAAGAGCCAGCCACAAAACAGCACCCATACATTTATGGAAATTTTTCCAATAGGAAGTTTCAACCGTTATGTGTCGTTCAAACAACATCACAACAATTTGAAATTTGTTACACATGATGATAACGATGAAATATATGAATATTTGCAGTGTAATAATACAAACAACAACTCACCTCACATCTCCCATAGGATCCACGGCACCGATCCAAACATATTCAGCCATAATTTTACCTCGTTGGTCCAATTTATTGAACGTTTCTAGCAGAGAGAAGTCTAAAAACTTTTGGTCGTACGAAAACATGTTGAGAAGTTTTTCAATGTTATTCAGGAGTGGTAGAAGTGGTAGTTGGAATCAACCCGGGAGTGAAGATAATGATGAATCAATTAGATATGGAAAATTTTCGGACTCAACAAGATGACGACAGTGAGAGCTTCAATAAAAAAACAATTCGTTTTCGTTGTTTTTTTTTTCAGAGAGAAAATTGGTCCACACCTCTTCGTTCTCACTCTCTCCTTAGTCGTTGGACACAACGATAGGAATTTGTGATGGCATGTCGATGCAAATTCGAACAACTAGACACAACA
This sequence comes from Naegleria lovaniensis, assembly GCF_003324165.1. NCBI lineage: Eukaryota > Heterolobosea > Eutetramitea > Acrasida > Naegleriidae > Naegleria > Naegleria lovaniensis. The sequence continues at coordinate 52,298 of NW_025407830.1, forward strand.
CGGTAAATTTCGTGCATTTAGAAACTTGTTCAAAAATGGGTAATGGAAAAAAGATGAAAATCTCTGGTGTGAATATTCGTTAAAATCCACTCGAAGGCTGAGAGAAGTATGAGCTTGTTCAATCGATGTGAGAGTCCCCATCCGCGATCAAAGATGATGAGGCGCTATTGAGGGAATAAAAAAAGCATTAAAAAAAATATGAACAGCCACACACTGAGTATTAATAGCAAGCCGTTTTTTCCGAGCATGCAAAGCACATCGTTGGATAATCATCATGAAAATCAAAATCTAGGAAGTAATAATATTCATCATGGTAACCACACCAAGGCACAATCATCATCAACACTCGATCAACAATTGAATAATCAAGAGAAGCTGAACAAGAAACAAAACCGAAAGAAGGGAAATATGAAATCAGAGGAAATGCACATACGAAACAATGAATTAAAGGAATCGAATATGGAAAATGCAAACGTCATCAATAATATTTCGCAAAACCGCAAACAATCAAAACGGATAAAAGGAACACAAAATTCACAAACTCCGATACCCAATCATTCATTCATGACTACCACTCAGACACAATCGGAATTATCCAACGCTTTGGATCGTGTTCATGCTCATCAATACTCTCAAAATTTCCCTTCCGTGAACGCATCCATTTCTTCGACATCCTCTTCTACAATCACTCCGGTACCATTTTCCTACAAGGATATTTTACAAAGCAAGACGAGTGGAATTTTAACAAATTCTGAAATTTTGCCTCAAAAGAGTGTTGTCGTTGCAGCACATTCAAACAATAAGCAACAACACATCTCTAAACAGCCTGTGCTGGATGTTATCAACAACAATACCATTAATAGTAGCACACCAACACCACAGACGGCAGCTACACAAACAAAAGAACTAAAGTCGGAAAAAAAAGCAAACCGTAAACAATTAGAAAATGCAGCCAATAACAAACAGACTGCTTTGAAATCACCAACCTCTACTAATGCTCCCACAACACCACCCAAACAAACCAAGCTCACTAAAAAACAAAAAGCTCAATTACTAATCAATACACTTCTTCAAGAACGAAAAGAATTCACACTTGCGGATCATATTGGTGGTGACATTGACCAACTCTTGAAGAGTACTCAGGAAGCCTCTAGTTCTTCCACAACAACACAAGCATTGCCTCCAGAAAAAACAAAAACACCCAAAGAATCTCCAAACAAACAAGGAAAAGACAAGCTCAAGAAAGATGCTACAACTGTAACGAACAACAAAAAATCCATTAGCAAGATGAACACTCTCGAAAAAGCCTTACTCACCAAAAGTGACATGAAAGGAAGAAAACCCATTCGTTTAGAAATTTACTCAGATAAGGTCACGAACGAAGATGTCTATAAAGCCTTTATGCTCGCTGTCAATCAGCAACAAACAGGCCATGGTATTGCTAAGGACACACAACGAGATTCATCCACCACCAACATACATGATGTAAATGGGGCTGAGGATATGCTCGTCACTGTGGCAACAAAAAAGAAAAAACCGAACAAGCTCAAAAAAATTATTCTCAAAGAGAAGGAAATTAGAAAGCTTCAGAATCTCTCTCCAAATGATTTTATCGATATTAAGAAATATTTGAAAAAGAAGAAACAAGAAGAGACAACCGAAGAAGAAACCGATGAGACAGATCAAGTGTTTGTGATTGAAATTGAGAGAGAAAAACACAATGATTCGCCTACAAGTGTGAGCAATGACAATTCAGATCGGAAAGAAAATGAAAAAACATCAAATGAACAAGATACTGCGCACACGTCTCAAATCGATAATAAGGAGGATGTCAACGATAATGTGAACAAAGAAAGTGAGTCAGACTCTGAGAGTGTCATTTCTGAGACGGAATCAATGAATATTGTCTTGAAAGGAGCCAACGAAAGAAAGATTCGTGAATATGTTCCCTATCCTCTCGATCCAGTCTATGAGAATTGTGTATTTCAAATGTTGGCTAAACTTCAATTTTATCAGCACAGGTTAAAAAAAACAGACAAGAAGAAATTCAAAGCAAGAAGAAGATATGTCATTGGAATTCGTGAAGTGTTGAAAGGTTTAAAAATTAAGGAAATTAGAGCTGTCGTAATCGCTCCTAACATTGACAAGATTACAACTCCAGGTGGGCTCGATTCAAAAATTGAGGAAATCATTCAAAAATGTAATGAAATGGAACTTCCAGTATTTTTTGCACTCACCAAAAAGAAGCTGGGTATTGCCCTAAAAACCTCCACTAAATTAAGTGTGATTGGATTGTACAGTATGGATGGAGCTTTTGATGAGTTTAAAAAGGCAAAAGCCATGATTGAAGAAAAATTGGCTCTTGTGGAAGAACAAAAAAAGAAAGACAATTCCTCACAACCAACGACAACAATCACCAGTTCAGAATAAGTGGCATTAGGTGTAGAATTTTTGGTGGCCAAAGTATTCATGAATTTGATTGGCAGGAAACACTCTTTATGTGCCAACTATAGAACTCTTTATTTTACCGAATGCCCTTAATTGAGATCACTGTGGTCTCTCAGTGTCCATCAGGTGTTTTTTGCGATGGAAAAAGTCAAGCAAACACTTTTTATTGCAAATAACCTTACAACAAACCATTTTTCGTTAATAAGGGTAATTTCATGGTCAATAAGAAAAATTAATCTCACATAACATTGGACGAGACAACAGTGTGAAAAGAAAGCAGGTAAAAGAACAGGCTCCCTAAGCTGCTACATCTATAAATTACCTTTTCGGCAGCTGTCATATTATTCAATATTATTCAGGCTTTCTTCTCCTTCTTTTCTGTGGAATCTCTTAAATGGATCTAATCTTGTTCGTAGAGCTGTTTACATGGTTTTGGATTGGCAAAATCTTGTGATGGCGAAGCGGATGGGCTTCCCTTGTGGGACACACCTGATAGTTATTTCTTACATGATGTCATCTAAAAAGCAACCAAACAAAATTCTAGTCTTCCAAGCATCGAAAATAACTACTGATTTAAAATAATACTAAGTAGGATCTGCCAATGTTTTGAGAATTTCAAGATACAGACATCCATGCTCCTTAATCTGGAACAAGAAAATCCTCATTTCAAAATAATACACCTATAAATTGGAATATCTTTCCCTACTATGAGTAGATTCTTGCAAAATTGATTGATGCAATTCCACAAAATACCAATTATCAGCAAAAAATTCATCATTTTGTGGTTCTTGTTGTGGTCTGGATGGACGAGAAGCACTACCACCAGTTGTAGGGCCTCCATAATTTCTCAAATAAATATCTTTAGCTGATGCCGGTAATGGATTGAGTAAATTCTCTCCACCAGACACACTTTTCGAATAATCATAATTCGGAGTTGATGGCATGACCACAAGTGAAGCATTGCCATTAATTTTGCAAATTCCATTTTCCACGAGTAATCCGAGACTTGCTCTCATATCCCCGGTCAGTTTTGCAAACTCGGAAACACCCATCATGGGGAGTGAGGAATTGGACGATGAGGAGGCAGGTGATGTTTCATTTGAAGACATTTTTTTATGTTGCATCATGCCAGAACGTAACAAAACACGAACGACAAACTCTGATAGAATAGATAGAATAGTAAGCTCAACAGTATCATGATTTCATTGAGATCTACTCAAATCTCATTCCCAAGATTTTTTATCATCAAAAAAGAAAAATGAAAACTCTCCTGTGTTTCATCGCCGCGTTCGTGATGATTGCTCTTTCATCATCCTCGGCCTATGGATTTGAAGCTTGTTTTGAGCCTAATCACTTGTTGAGAGAAATGAACATGAAGAACAATGCGGAACCTATCAAGATGACTTATCCCTTGATGAAGGCTATTCCTTCCAATTATGATTGGAGAAATGTTAGTAAGTATGAATACCATCATATGTTTAACAATTTCATCAAATGATCATTAATTTTGGCGTCGTTGATGATTCCGTACGATGATAGGCGGAGTGAACTATCTTTCACCAATTAGAAATCAAAACCTCCCACAAGCCTGCGGAAGTTGTTGGGCTGTTACCACTACTTCTGTGTTGGCAGACAGAATCAATATTCTTAGAAAGGCATCTTGGCCAATGGCCTACCTTTCTCCACAACATGTTTTGGCTTGTGGTAATAGTGGTACTGTAAGTGTCAACAACAGTGAACTAGTTCTTTATATTTTGTAATGACAATGTTCATGGAAATTTATTGTGAAAATATTTCATGAAATAATATGAATATGTGATGGTAATTACAACATCACGACAGTGCAAAGGAGGAGATGTAAGTTTTATTTTCACAGATTTTGTGTGAATTGTTTCAACTAAATACTTCAACGTATGAAATGTTGTTAATTGTACTAACTACATCCATTCCACCACCGTTAGCACTACTCTGTCTATGTCTATGCCAACAAATTTGGTATTCCAGACGAAACTTGCAACAACTACAGAGCTATTGGTAAGTCATGATCATGGTGACAACAATCGAGTTGTTTGAATTGAGATGTTTTTTTAACAATGCCTATCACATGAAATAGATCAAACATGTACGGATATGAATGCTTGCTACACTTGTTCTACCTTTGGTGCTTCAAATTGTCATCCAATTCCAAACTTTAAACGTTACAAGGTTGGTCAATATGGTGTCATTAAGGGATCAGATAACATGAAGAGTGAAATTTTCGCAAGAGGTCCAATTACTTGTGCCATGTAAGTGAATGTGTGTTAGTTCTGTTGTGACTAACTTATTGTTGCGCAATCTATTATTTATGAATTATTTAAATTTGTAATTCATTGATTGTGGAACTTTGTAATTGTCTTGACTTGTTATTCAATGAAACAGCCAAGTGACTCCAGAATTTGAAAGATATACTGGTGGTGTTTTCAATCAAGTTATTGCCAACCCACAAGTGAGCCACATTGTTGGTGTTGTCGGTTTTGGTGTTGATCCTCAATCACAACAAGAATACTTTATTTTGAGAAACTCATGGGGAAGGTTTGTATTGCTTGGTTATGAAAAATGCATTCATGATTTTGTTTCTACTTTATGGACCAATTTCGAAACATTAACGTTTTTTACATCAATGCATCTCTATCATGTCTATTTGTACAATATTTTATTGTAAAAATATCAAAACTATAGCACATGGGGTGAACAAGGATTTGCCAGAGTTACTGTCAACTCATTGGGCATTCAAAACGATTGTGTTTTTGGTGTTCCAATCAATGCTTAAATATGATTAGCCTCTTGTACTTCAAAAATATATTATTTTATAATTTCTTTTATTATTTGGCAACGTATTAAAGTGCATGATTTTTGTTACAATTTATAGCAACATTTTCGGTAATGTCAATGAGAGATTGATTTTGTGTGAGATAAACAACACACTGATCAAAATCAATCATCTCCAGTCTGTCACAACTCACGTTTGAGCCATTAATGGACTTGTGCACTTACTACACGAAAAAGAAAAAAGTACCAATTCTTTACTTTGCAAGCAACAGCAAAAACTTTTCTTGCCGAGCTCTGTAACCATTGTTGCATGAGCTGCTAGGATCCTGCACTCACTTGAAACCCATCACAGAGCACGCTTCACGTACGCGATACCACCTCTGTTTCTTACCCATCACTCCTCCATTATTATTGATTCTCTCTTAAACTCGACACGAAATTCAAAAGGGCCATCATTCCTTGTCATTGTATAAAATCTTGTACCTGTCACTCGTTGCGCACCTTGTTCATAAAAGACAACCATCGACTCCGGTTTCACGCACGAAAAGGCAACTCGTTGAAAATTCGCTCTACCTCGTTGTTGTCGTTCATTGTAATAATAATTTTCATTGTATCCTCCAACACAAATTGCATTTTCAAAAAAGAATTACGACAAGATTGAAAAATCTCTTCAAAGAATTTGCAATTTTTTCTTGAAGATCATTCATTGTAAACTTTCAACTCACACCCACCCGCATTGTTATTGACTAGTATTGAACTCGGACGACCATTATAAAAACATCATGACGGCACATTCTCAACAATCAGAACGTCATGAGAATCCAAGAATGAGAAACAATTTGATTTGTGAACAAGAGTGTCATCAACAAACATCATCCCAATCATCACAACAACAACAACCACCACTCTATTGTTGTCAAATCTTGTCGACTCTGCAAGATTTCAAATATTCTTCGACCCATGTTCGACCTTCAACGATTCATTTGAAATTTTCCAACCGAATGATGACATCTGACACTCATGAAGGTCATTGCTCTGGAGTATCAAACCATGCATTACAGACCTCTCCTCAAAAGATTCCCATTCGACTTCCATCTTCTCCTGCTTCGAAAAGAATAATTTCATCTCAACAACTCAATCTCGCCTTTCCAATTCTCAATCCAAAAATTTCCACTTTACAAAATGCATTTCAACACGTTCCAAATCCAACTCCAGTCACTCTCAGTTCCTCTCTCATTCAATCTTTGAAATCCTTTTCAACTTCCAATTCTTCAAATTCTTTCAATTCTTCAAAATTGAAAAATTTCAAATTTCCATCCTTACTTGCTCAACCATCGACTAACCATTCCTTCCAAATTGGTTTTCAATTAACTCATCCATTACCTTGGAAAGGTTCGAATGGAGGATTTTGTTGTGTCATTTGCAGCATGTTGGCACAAAAAATTATATTTGGACCTCCACAAGATTTTTCTCAACATTGGAAGAGAAAAAAGGGACATTTAGAGAATGGAATAATTACCAATGAAATTTTGAAGAAAATCATTCAAATGTATGGAGAAGGATTTTCCAACTTGTTGGGAGGAAGAATGTGTGATCGACATGTGTCACAAATTTGTGGAAAACAAGTCGAACTTGTGAATTCCGTGTCAACCATGCCAACTGTCAATGAATCAACCACCATGCATTCATCCATGATCTCTTTGAAAAAGAGAGAAGACAACCACCACTCGAACAGTTTAGAATCCAATCGAAAAACTCGAAAAATTACTCCAACAGAAGCTACAACAAATTCCAACGATGAACAAGAAGACAATTTCGATTTCGATGCTTCTTCTCAAAGCAGTGATTATTCCTCCATGGATGATGACGACGGTTCTTCAGAAGATTTTGAAAATCATTCCAATTCTGAATCCTCACCAAATAGATTTCAAACAAGTCAAAGAAAATCAAATCCACTTTTAGAAAGTCCAAGAATTTCCACTCGAAGACAACAAAAACAAGAATTATTATGTAATTACAAGAGATTAATTGAGAAAGAAAAGCTAACAGACGAGGAGGAGGAGGAGGAGGAACCATTTCCAAACCAAACTCTGTCCATTAAGGAAAAAGAAGAAGAAAAACAAACTGTGAAAAAATCATCTGAAAGTTCTTCGAATGGTCAAACACATCCATTATTGACATTGACAACAACAACGAATACTTCTCCAAGACCTAGAAGAAGATTCTTTCGAAGAGGAACCGATCATGTTTCTTCGTCACGAAGTGTCACAACCATTCATCAACGAAGAGATTTACCTCTCGATCAAGATGCCATTTCCATTGTCATTGTGAATTCCAATGACCATTCGGCATCTTCCATGAATGTCATGAATACCAATCATGGACATGCATGTTGCGGAGATGACTCGTCAAGTACAAGTAATCATTCGATGGATCAATTGAAACCAAATTCTCCTTCCAAAAAGTCCTCAACAACAATATCAAATTCACATCATGAAAGAATGTATTTAGATTTTTTAGAATATGACGATCAAGATGACGTTGAGTCAAATTCTCATGAAGGAGATGATCACACGACGTCATTGGAAGAGCCCATTCTCAATCCTTCCGTGCATGATTTTCCTAATCTTAAGGTTCTTGATAATACGCGCTCAATGTCACAACAACCTCAGACGTTTGACACTAGTTGCAAAAACGAAGATTCCTTCCACGTGTTGGTTTCATTGATGGAAGAATTGGTAAATCAGGAAGATGAACAAGCACATGGATCATGTGTGGTTCAACTTGGAGAGAATCATGAAACTTTGAACAGCGTACCACCACGAAGAAGATTTATTCGCAGATTCGTCAAGTAAAATAACGTTGTTTCAAGATTGAACTGTTCCAGTATTAAAAAAATGTCAATCAAAAACTTGCAACCTCGCAGAGCAGGTAAGACAGTAATCACAAGGATCATCCAGTCCATTGCAAGCTTAGGTTGTAATAGTCGTGGTTTTGAAAAATGATTTCCAAACGTGAGGCAAAAAGATTACATCCGTTCTTGGATTGAAGACACTTTGGTTGAAGGCAACTTTCCAAAGGTAGAGTCAAAGCCAGTTTCAACCGATCATTAATCATCATTGAATGGACTCCAAAGCAGGATTGTGTATCAAAATTTTACAGCTTTTTTCAAATTCTTCAAGAATTCACCAATGTATTTAACACCTTTTCACTGGCAATTCCCAAACCACTCAAATTTCTTCGAGTATTTAACTTCTTCAACAAACTAGAAATTAATCCCAATCATAATCACTTTCATAGTCACTTATATCCCAATCAATCACAATCCTCAACCGGCCATTGTTAGAAATATATTTAGCACCGTCGTTGTCAATTCTATTGCTGCACAGATTCAAATCAGACATCTTCTTCATATATTGGCTCTTAGCAATATGTTTGACTCCTTCATTGTCAATTTCGTTGTAACTGAGATCCAAAGAAGTCAAATTTTTCAACCACTCATTTGTAGAAATATATTCGACATCTTCACTACTAATTTGATTGTCAGACAGATCTACAGAAGTTAAATTTTTTTAACCATTCACTGTCAACAACATGTTTAACGCCTTGACTGCCAATTCTATTTGCACCCAGGCCCAAAGAAGTCACGTGCTTCAGCGTCTCACTTGTAGAAATATGTTTGACTCCTTCATTTCCAATTTGATTGTCAGACAGATCTAAAGAGGTCAAGTGCTTCAACCATTCACTCATAGAAATATATTTCGCACCCTCACTACCTATTCTATTGCAACTCAGATTCAAACAAGTCAAATTTTTCAACCGTTCACTCGTAGCAATATATTTGGCTCCTTCACTGTCAATTTGATTTTTATCCAGATCCAAACAAGTCAAATTTTTCAACCATTCGCTCATAGCAAAATATATCGCACCCTCACTGCCAATTCTATTGCTATACAGAATCAACGAAATCAACTTATTAAAATGTTCACTCGTAGCAATATATTTGACACCTTCATTGCGAATTTCATTACCACTCAGGTTCAAATAAGTCAAATTCTTCAAGAATTCACTCGTAGCAATATTGAACACCTTCATTGCCAATTTCATTGAATGTCAAATCTAAAGAAATCAAATTCTTCAAACATTCACAATTAGCTAAATTCTTGATTGGTTCAGAAACATGTTTGAAGTGATTTTCTGCGAATGATAATGAGAGAGGAATTCGAAATGCTACTTGTCTCCATTGTTTTGAAATTTTCATACAAACTCGAGCAATAAACAATGATCCAAGGAAACGAAGAATTTCTAAAATAATATCATCAATGAATGTTGTTGTAATTTGTCGGAATTGGAAGAGAGAAACCATCTATTTCAGCAACATCATTGATAGTTGATGATGACGATTCAGCACCACTTTCAACCGACGCCGCCGTAATTTTTCTCTTTTTACTGTTCGGTGCTAGCATTGGATGCTGCTAGAATGAAATATTTTTTTGTAAAAGTCTTGCAAGAGATTGTCAATACACTCTTGGAAGGTTTATATTTGGTTGACCAATCTAGAGATTCAACCAAATCCATGCAGCTGCATTCAACAATTGAAGTACCCACGTTCACGCCATAGGCTTCTATTAAAAAGGTCACGAAATTTTGTCAAGACCAAAAAATTCAAGTGAAACGTCGGTCTTGTGTGTTTTATTTCCATCATTAACCCAAAAAAAGAAATTTGTGTGCCAACCAAACGGAGAGCACCTATTCAATTCAACTATTACTAGTACCTATTAATCCTTTATTATTATTATTAGATATACATTTATTCATTCCGAATAGAATACAGCCAATTTGCAGAGTAAATTTAATACTCTCAAAGATAACCGTTTTTATATATTTATTAAATATTAACAACAATGCCGAAAAAGACTAGAAAAGAAGTCAAAGAAGAACGTATAAAATCCAATCTTCCTCATGATGGCCATACTTCCTCTTCCGATGATGATGGAGTCGCTAGTGATGTGAGTACAGCCTCCGACTCGACTCGTTTGGCAAGCATGGAAGAATTATCCAGTAAATTTTCTGATGCGATTGAATGGCTTACTGAGAAGGCTAGTGCTCGCCGATTGGAAGGCTTGAATTTGATGATCAAAATTATGAAGATGCGCTACGTGGCTGACTTGTTGAGTGGAAAATTGGAATCTGCTGTGAGTGGTGCCATTCAATGCTGTGCGAAAGGATCTTCTGAAGAATGTGTGGCTGCTTTCAAGGTGTTTGCTTTGATTTCTGTCACAGTTGGAGGTTGTGTGAATGAAAATGATCGAAGACATTTATTCCCTTCAAAATCATTGAATGATTCCGTATTTGGACAACAAGCCATGCTCTCTGAAGACCATTCACAAAGAATGAAAGAGGTCTTGAAAAGAAATGCGGACGCAGCTTCGAAAAAGAGTCAAGAAGTTCGATGTGAAGCATTGTTTTCACTTGCTATTTTGGAATTCATGGACTCTTCTGCTGAAGATTTGATTTTAGAAAAGGATGAGAATAACAAATTGCAATACTTTAAGCAATTTTGGAGTGATAAGGATGATATTGTAGCATCTGTTGCCATTGAATCATGGGCTTTCCTTGCCACAATGGTTCCCAACAAGTACAAGGTGAGCATGTTGGTTCCAGACTCGCTGAAAAGTCTTCAAAAGATTATCGTCTCTGAATCGACATCGCCATCACTCAAAATTTCAGCTGGTCAAGCAGTTGCATTGTTGTTCGGTGCCATCAATATGAATGAAGACTATGATAGTTCCATCTCTAAAAATGATTATGAATCTCTGGTAGAGGCAATGAATAATGCAGCTTCCCTCTCTGGTAAGGCAGTTTCAAAGAAAGAAAAAGCCGTGCAAAGAATGAATTTTAGAAGTTTTGTGACAACAGTAGAAGATGGAGAGATTCCATCGGACAAATTGAATGTTTCAGGTAATACTCTTGTCTTTGAGAGTTGGGACAAGCTAATTGAATTGGCAAATTTCAAGAAATTGCTCGAAGGAGGCCTTTTGGAACATTTCAAGTACAATATCAATTTACAACACATCTTTGATGTGAGCCATTTAAATCTAGGTGTGGAACAACCATCCACAAAATTAAGCTCACTAGAAAAGAAGTACTATCTCTCAAAGAATTCTGATTTTAATAAGACTGATACTTTGGAAAAGAATAAGATGACAAGAGCGTTTGCAAATTATGTTCATGCTTCGTCAAGCTATGACGAAGAATAATTGTTGATTTAAAATATCATGTATTAAGAACATTGTATCAAAAGAAAATTTAAATTCTTTTCGACATATGGAAACACCATAAAAGTTCAAACAATAACGATCATATTCAATTGCTACCATTCATGTCATTTATTTCTCAACTGATTTTAAAATTTCTTCCCATTCCTTCACAAGCTTGTTCTTATTCAATAATTGACTGGAAATAATGGGTTCTTTCAATACTCGAAATTCAAAGCTATTGGGATTTGGATTTTCAAAAATGGTTTCTCGATCAGTATCCCAATCAAACAAACCAACTCCAGTGGTCGTGAGATATGGATTCATTTCAAGTAATTTCACATAATTTCCATCCTTAGAAACAGAAAAATCAATAATGTAATTTTCCATTTCTGGTAACTCTTTAGACAAGATGGGTTTTGCAACTTCTTGAAAAAACTTTCTACATGCTTGCTCAATCTTGGATTGTTCTCTCACCACTGGTTCCAAATAACATTGTGTAAAATATTGAGAAAGAGCTTTCAATTCATTTTGAAAAATAATTCCTCTAAATTCTGATGACAATCTCATCTCGACATCCCAAGGACGAACAATAATTCCCAACGAAAAGTCTTCTTCAAAGGTTAAATCCAGTGATAAATCGTATTCAATTCTTGAACTTTGTGACAATAAATCGAGAGCTTCTTTTGCATTGAATACTCTCATACATTGCAAGGATGCAAAATACAAGGCACATAAATGGTCATTTCTTTTAAATTCTCGAATTTTTTCATCGGCATTTTCCTCTGATTTCATTGTTCCAATTTCATTCGTGTCATGTTCAATCAGTTCTGAATAAATTTTCATCGTTCGTTCATGTGTGGGTGTAATATCTTTGGCGGAACGAGAGGTCAATTTCACAATAAATCCATTCGTATCCAACAATTCAAGCCGTTGTTTGAATTCTTGCATCACCTTGTCAATTTTTTGTTTCAATTGTGAAATTGAATGTAAATCTTCTTCCTTCAATAATGGTTGCTTTTTGTGATGTTGTTTACAGAGATGCAACAGCGCTCTTGCCTCCGAGAGTTGTAATGGAATCGTTTCAGTCGGAATGGTGTAATTTCCTTCTTCGAAAAATTTAATAAACTTGTCCATGTTGACACCAAAATATGTTTCTTTGATCTTTTTGGCTTCTTCATAGGATTCATCAAATTCTAACTTGTCTTGATCAATTTCAATGACCATGTTGATTGGGAAGAGAGAAGATGTTACGAGTGTGGGGTATTTTTTTTGCAAGTTCATCTCTCTTGGTGCACTTGAGTTCACTTTTCAATGGTCTGTGTGACATCTTGACATTTGTTCTTGCCAGATCAATGGTTGCTTGGAAATTTATTGTAAGATCATGGATGGACAAACAATTTGTCCAATGAACCATGTTTTGCCAAATGTTCTCTAGGTGTCAAGTACAACTTGTACTTTTCCATGTCAATGTAAAAGAGAGATTGATTATCTTCGAATTTGGGAAATTCATCTCCTGAATGTTTCAACTTGAAGTGTCGAATGATGTTAATGAGAGACATGATGACTTCTGTTTTTGCTACTCGTGAACCTGTAATTTCACACACATTCCAATGATCGTTTGTTAATATCAATTGTATTGTCCTCTATTGTGGATTAACAATTCACTTACCTGGACATTGTCTTGCTCCTAAACCGAATGGATTGGTTATACTTGAATGATGTTTGATGCTATACGGCGAATCTGGATTGTATCGTTCTGGAATAAATTGTGTACAATGAGGAACATATTTCTCAGTGAATGCTGGATTTTCAAATAACATGACTTGTGTCTTTTTTGGAATGAAATATCCTCCAAGGGTAATGTCGTTTTGTAAAAATCGAGTACTAGCCACATAGCCAACATGATTCAATCTCATACTTTCGCTGACAAAATGTTTCACGAGTTTCAATTGTTTGAAATGTGAAAATGTGACGGTTAGACCATTTTCGGAAGTGATTTCATCGATCGATGGTTCTCCAAAAACTTGAACACATTCGCGAAATAGTTGCTCTTGATATTCTGGTTCATGTGCAAGTCGAAACATGAGAATGGAAATGACTCGTGCTGTAATATCCACACCTGCCATAAGAAATGACGCGAGTGTGATCGCCACTGCTTCCTCTTTTCGTTCCATATCTTTTGCTTTCTCTTCGACAATTTCTTTTAATCGCGGTTTGGACGAGGATGGACTTGCAAATAGTCGAATGCACGTTTGAGCTCTGTCAATACTTGTCTCATAGGCATATTTCAATGCCAAATAGTCTTTGGTTTTCATTATTTTGTACAGTGGTATTTGAAATGACATTTTGATGGCCAAATCTAAACTGCACATCACAGTGGACACAAAATCCTCAAACTCGAAAGGTAGTTTTTTCAAATTTTCATCAACAAGTTTTTCTCCTAGGAATATCTTCAAAACAGCATTGAAAGTATACTGTGTAATAAATTTCCAAACATTGACACATTCATAGGTCAATTCGTCATCATGTCTACGTAAATGTCCAGTTATTAAGCTCTTCAAAAAATAACTATTCAATTCCGTCAATTGAGGTAATGAAATATTTTCGAGAAAATCAGGTTTCAACGCAACATTGTATAATTTTCTCATTTGTTGCCAATCCTCATGACTCTCCAATTCAATGGGAGTTAAAATCATTCCATTTTCCTTCTTGACTTGCCTCAATGGATATGTGGGAGAACGTCCTTCATCGACACGAGCAAGTTCAATATGTAGCTCTGGATTGGCCAAAATTAACATTCGTTTTCCAAACATATTCAATCGTACCATATCACCATACTGTTGAACTAAATCCACAAAATATTGATTAATGTTTTTTGAATGCCGAGCCAATTCCATGGCATTACCCACAAGTGGCAAGCCTTTTGGTCCAGGTATTTCATGAAACGATTGTATATCATGTTCGAATTTGGGTGAAGGATCTTTTTGTTTGTCCAGACGAGTCTGATCCGATGTTTCAATATTCGTGTTAGTGGATGTTTTTGCTAGAGAACTTCTTGGACATTCGGATCGATCAGAAAAAGACTTGATAGAATTCAACGAGCCACTCCGATCATGATGATAATTTCTCTTCAGACAGTTATCTAAAAAGCTCCATTCATGAAATGAACGTTGATTGTGTCAAGTAAGTCGTCTTGAAATTGTTTTTTTTATGGAAGAGAATATTGTTGAGTTGAAGGTTGTAAACCTTCATGTTTTCTTTCCGAGAATTCCAATTCTATATTTTCATGACATGCTAAAAATTCACTCAAATTACCACTACTTTGAGCCCAACGACGTCTCCATGACTGTTGATCCGTTGATGCTGTTGTTGCTGAAACATTACCTACTGACTGACTCATTCGAATTTGATATTTCCATAACAAATGAGCTATGAAAATCTTTTGTTCCAATATTGTGAACCGATCGCCAGGACACACTCGTTCTCCAGCTCCAAATGGAAGATAGGAATAATCTCGTGTGGAAGATCGACGATTGAGAAATCTTTCTGGATTGAATGTTTCAGCATCGAGTCCCCAACATTTGATGTTATTTTGAATTCCCTTTAGAGAGAGTAAGAGACGACAATTTTTACGAATTTTGATGCCGTCTACAATTTTGCTTTTTTTGGAAATTCTAGAAAGATAACCAATGGGAGGATTCAGTCTCAAATTTTCACGAATGACACATTCTACATAGGGTAAACGATCCAAGGTAGTTACATCTTCAATCGATTGTAACACAAATTCACAATAACCATCGAATTGTTCCCTGTTAAATCGTTCTGGAAATGCATTTCTCAACTCGTCATACAGTCGTGTTTGAACTCGCTCGTTTAAGGCCACATTCAATAAGAGGAAACACAAGGACGATGCTGTTTTTGCATGACCCGCAAGGAGAAATAATTTGGTATTGTCTCTCACGTTGGCATCTGACACGGAAAGTTGGCTGTCATTCAATTCGAGTTTGTTTTTGAGAAGGGACGAAAGTGGAAGAGGATTTTGAATTCTCGACGCTGGAGAATGCATATCTTCACGATACGTTGGATTTCTATTCTGATTGGCCTCAAATAAAAAATCCAAAGAACTTTCCAAATTGGGTTGAACATTATCAATGACTCTTCGATCCACGTGTTCCACTCTCTTCTTGTCAATGATGGATTCCACAAATTTGTCAAGTGTTAAAAATGATTTTTGCATTTTCAAATTATCAACAATGGGTAACAGGGTGTATAAGACACCACCGAGTAATCTTTCCACACTATTCATGCATTTGATAATGTAATCCAGAGAATGACGTGCTTTGATTTCCTCCTTAGAACTTGACGATGGATCTAAATAATTAAAATCACAATCTAAATACGATTCTCCAATGAGATCCATGCAAAAACATGAAACCACGTCTGAAATTGCAAGCTTGAAAGAATTTTCGCTGCTATGAGGAGAACGGATCTTTTCACTCCAATTCTCTAAAATACGATTGGAAAAGGAAGGGTTGGAATGTTCTTGATCTTGAGAATAAAATCTTTTCAAATTAGTCACACAAGTATTTGCCTTCTCTGTCATGATATTCCAATATTTTCCAACATGATGAAATGAAGGATCCAACACCAATCGATTTACTTTCCACTTGTCTCCATTCAACATGAATATACTCTTTCCCAATAATTGTCTGTAGCTTGGCGTTTGAATACATAAATCCTTCTCAAAATGATGAAAATGATCAATGAGAATGGTTTTTGCAGATTGAGGTGAAGAAAACACCAAAGTTGGAAAGAGTCCTCTGTTAAAGAATAAAAAAGGTTCATGATTAAATTCCTTGCAGAGTGAAAAGAGTTTCTCGGAAAGGGGTATGCTTGGTTGGAAGAGCATCAATGCCAACGATTGCCATATGGACACGACATTGGAGATGGATTTTCTAGTTTTGACAACCATGATATTTTCAATGCAATAATGTTCATAGACTTTGGCAAGAATGAGGATGAGAATGACAAGTGCAAGAAAGTACAGAAGAAGGAGCATGTCCATGTTGATGCAATGACGTGTAAGGGTCCAACGAAATGGCAATGGTGTTTGTGACAGCAATGAGCTGAAAATAATTCAAGTATAGAGAGTGTGTCGAAAAGTTGCTTGATGAAAAGACGTTTTTCTTATTGACGAATACACAGCACGTGTCTTCGGATTGGAAAAAATTGTGTTTTTGGCCAGTAGATATTTTAGTATATTTTCCATAAATGGTTTGCAGAAAGAATTCAACCAATTTCAAAACCTACCGATATTGGATCAAATATTGTCAAATCTCCGATCGATACATTTTCATAAATAAATCCATTGGATTAATATACATAACTTTCAAATGAATTCATTCAATACTTGATGAATACACCAAATGGCATGGCCAACACATTGGCAAGAGCCAAATGTCGTCTCGCAAATCCTCGTCCAACAAAGCTCAAATACAGTATCACAAAAATACACAATTCAATACATGCAATCCACCAACCAAATGTCAAAAACCACATCAAATTAATAAATACAATAAGCATTGAGGTTTTCTCTCGTTCAAATAATGTACTTCTCACACATTTCACACTTGTGGATTGAGTATTGAGGCCTTCATGCTCACTATATAACGTAAATGGAAAAAGAGATAATCTGCAAACCTTCAACAATTGTCGATAGCATGGAAGACAAACCAAAGGACAGAGTAGAGCCCACAACAATAATGACATGGCAAAATTGCAAAAGGTCAACCATCCAAATCCCAAGAAAAACCATTTGAGTTTCAATCGTCGATCCAGTTCCGATTTGTTGTTGCTATAATAATTATTTTGATTATTATTATTTTCATCATTGTTGTTGACATTGGAAGTGACCACCGAGATGTTGACTTGGTCTTCAGACATTTTTTTTGAATGTGATGACAAACGCTCAATTACAATGAAGGTTCCAATCTGATCATCTCCTTTCTGACCTGTTCTGCGAGTTGTTGTCTCTCCTCTCGTTCCAACAAACGAGCCGAGTGTTCTTTCTTTGTGAAATAGTCCATCCAATCCTGCTCTACCTCAGCATGACACTCTTCGCTCGGAATATCACCTGGTGTACGTGGCAACAAATGAACATGCAAATGCGAAATCGACTGGCCACTCAATTCACCCTCCTGAATTAGAAATTCAACAGAATCAGTCTGATGTAGAGATTTGAGTGCAGTAACTACACGCTGAGTAAATTGAACAAAATCCTGAGCGTGAGAGGCTGGAATATCCGAAAATCGAGTCAAATGTTGTTTGGGAATAATCAATGAATGGCCTGGAAATACGGGCCGAATATTATACAAGGCAAAAAAGTGTTCCGATTCCTCAATCAGTCCTTCTGCTATAACATTGGAATTACAAAATACACAATAATGATCAATTAATTTCATTTCAATGAGTGGTTTATAATATTTAGGTTCTCGGAGCATGGTTTGAAGAAATTCTTTGGGAGCATCAGGAGGAAGAGCTGTTACAACTCGTCCGTTCATGGTCTTGGATATGGTTACTCGCTCATTCTGCTTTGATTCTTTGAATGATGAATTCTCAAGATGATAGAATTGTATATCAAGTCGTTGAATAAATTTTCGGATCGCTTCATCCAGACGATGATGATTCTTACTAAGGCATAGTAACGATGGTCTCATTTTTGTTGGCGCTAAAAAAAATTCAAGAACCAACAATGCTCACAATCAGCAGTAAAAAGAGAACTACATCATGTGGTGCTAAATCAACAAATTCATCACTACCAAACGATATTGCTGAAACAGTTTTATCTTCCGACAAATTTTCACAACACCAAGATCAATATAGCCTTCATGATTGATGATATTATTTTTGAAATTCTTCAATTCGTTGAATCATTGTTTATTATTCAAGTTTGTATGAAAATTTCAAAACAATGGAGACAAGTATCATTTCAAATTCCTCTCTCACTATCATTCGAAAAAAATCACTTCAAACAAGTTTCTACATCAATTGAACTATTAGCTAATTGTGAATGTTTCAAGAATTTGATTTCTTTGGATTTGAGAGGCTATAATATTGGCAATGAAGGTCTCAAATATTTTGCTACGAGTGAATATTTGAAACATTTGTCTTCTTTGGATCTGAGAGGCAACGACATTGATAGTGAAGGTGTCAAATATATTTGTACAAGCGAATGTTTGAAAAATTTGACTTCTTTAGATCTATCTTACAATCGAATTGACAATGAAGGAGTCAAATATATTTCTACAAGCGAATGGTTAAAGAATTTGACTTGTTTAAACTTGTATTGGAATAGAATTGGCAATGAACGTGTCAAATATATTGCTAAGAGTCAATATTTGAAGAATATGACTTATTTGAATTTGTGTAGCAATAGAATTGACAATGAAGGTGTTAAATATATTGCTAACAGTGAATGGTTGAAGACTGTGATTGATTTGGATCTAAATGACGATGAACGCGAATGATACAGAATTTCATCAACGTTTGTTCTTTGTGACAATGTTGCAATTTTTTAGTTCAGGTGAATATTAAGAAAAAATTATTTGTAATTCTTTTAATATTTTCATCAAGTGAGAACGTAAGTAATCTAAAATAAAAATTTAGATAAAAAATTTCAAAAATGCCGAAGCATCAAACCTCTGCACCTGCAGCCGAACGAAAGACAAAGAAAGAAAAAGAAATCAAGCTTTCGAGCGTACCTACGAGCTCAAAGGAAAAAGAACGTAAAAGAAAGAAGAATACTTTGGAACAAGATTCCGAGCAACAAAAAGGTACAAACATCACAACCGAACCAAAAACGAAGAAGAAAAAATTTCACGCCAAAGCAACCAATGTTTCATCTTCTTCAAGCTCGCACATAACTGATTCTGCATCAGATGATTTACCAACGCGCACAAGAGCCATGATGATGGATGAAGTAGAAGAAACATCAATTGTTAGCCGTGATCATACATCAAACAAATACTATGCAACACTGCCATCTTCAACAACATCCTCGCTCAAAACTCCTCCCGAAAACTCTCTCGATTTGACTGATTATGAGAGTTGGAATGCGCATCAAGTTACATCAGTACTGGCTTCTCGTAAATCTTTGGGTGGTGCTGGTTTGTCGGTTGAAAAGCTGAAGCCTTTGTATGAGGCTGGTTTTGATGGCTCATCTCTCCACAACATTGTTGAGAATATCCAAGACAAGGACAAACATTATGCTCTTGATCAACTTAAAAGTACTTATAACAAGAATAACGTTCCTCAACTCTCCGACACTTGTCAAATTATTGTTTCTTGGGCTAATGATAGAATTGTTTTGCCTCGCCAAAAATCACAGAACCTTCTTAAAGAAATAGAACAAGCACGCCATAATAAGGAAACAAATTTCGAACGTTTTTATTCTAAAACACGAGGAGAGTTGGCGACCATGTACCCAAAAATGGTATTGAAAGCTGAAAATTTTGATGATTTTGAGCAAACATTGCGCGCAAAGACTGATATTCCTTCTGTGAAAACTAAATTTGGCTATCCCAACTTTGGTGAACAATATAGGTCAGCTAAATTGCCTTTAATGACTAGCTCACTTGCCAAACATGAGCTACCATATTTTACACAATTCCAGTACGCTATGGCACAAGATGATGAGGTATTGAAAAGACTAGCTCCTAAAACCAAACGCAGCAAATTAATGTTTATGGGACCATCTGGTGCTGGCAAAACATCAGCTTGCGTGCATTTGTTATGTCGTAATCCTGGAATGGTTTTAACATGTACTTCATCATCAGAGGTATCCAGTGGATTGACCACTGATTCGTTGATGCGTCAAGCATTTGGCTACTTAAAGGGACAAGATATTTTTGAACTTTTTGGCTCAGTAGAACAAGTAGTGCTGATGGTATTCATATGTAGATTGATTTATATTTCAAAGCTAATTGATGAAGCAAAACAAAATCCAAATGTATTTAAATACTTTGTTCAGAGAGATAGGAATGAAAATATTGTTAAAGGCGGAATACTTCCCTATCTTGCATATATGCAATCCAATGGCAACACTAACGCTAGTGAGGAAGCTCTAAATTACGCATTGAAATTTGGTTATTCTAATCCCGAAATATTGAAGTCATTTGTTGCAATTTTGGTGAACAAGATAATTCGTTCACTTAATGACAATTCCGCTCTATTCGGAATAGTTAAGAAAATTGAATATTTTATAGTTGTTATTGACGAAGCAAACGTTTATGCAGGGTTTGTATTGATTAATTTTTCTTATGTGATTCATAACATGATTTCATTAGCAACAATTCTGGCTCTGATAACCTTTCAGAGTTAATAAGTTTGAGTGGCGAGAAGAGAGGACTGTTAACCAAGTTTGCACAATCCATTGGTGTCATAGAAAATTTTCATCTGTCCATATTTTCTGGAACTAATTTTTCTGTTGATGTAGGAAGTATTATACAATCAGCTCTTGGTAAAACTGAAGCAAAGATTGATGTAGGAAGAATATATGACTTTGGTTTGGTTGCAAGAGATGATATCATTTCATTTTTAGAAAAACATATCAAAATACCAAACAACGAGAAGCAAGAGATTTTATTTTATTTACATGAACGGGGCTACAAGTACTTTAGAAGAAGATTAATCACATTGGCATTAGAAAATTTTTCTACACACAACAGCTTGATAGATGCTATTAAATTGTCCGTAGATGAGTTTGTATTGGGAGCAAAAAAGCGTGTAGAGTCTTATCTTGATACCTATAACTCAACACAGGCTCCTCGATTGGACACACAACAAACAATTCAAGAAGGAATTCAAGAAGCCATTGTTAAATATGTTACTCATTATCATTTTCCATTTTTAGGTTCTGAGTTTAAGGTTTGAAGATAAATCAAAATTGATGAAACAGATTATTCAAGAAAGGATCAAATTGCTCTTGCAATCTTCAGACCACAACATCGATTTGGAATCCATTGTTATGCTTAGACTTGCAGAGTTAGATGGTACACGGTTGTCAAAAATTGGTTGTTTCAAACCACTAATCACCAACAATCCAATTTTAAAAGACCACATATTCAAGTGTAAACATTGTTTGGATGCAAATGGATATGTAGAGTACTGTATTTCCAAACAAGTTATAGCACCAGAGAATAAGAAGGATATAAATGGAGAAGAATTGTTCTGGACACACTTTTCCAAGAAGAAGTGGGATTTATTAGATGGAGTTTTTATAACTCCATCTAATGAACACCATAACGATTTGTTTGGTATTAACAGAGTTAACGATTCTACAGACATGATTATTCCAATAGGTTTCCAGTGTAAAGTTCAATCTGGAGCTAAATTTGACCCACATTCATATTTTAGCTCCACTATTCCTGAACTATTTTATCTCGATAATTATGGAAAATTGAAATCTGACACCCTCTACAATTTAAATTGTAATCATGTTGAAGAAACCAAGATTAAGGATAAAAAACAATATCGTTTCGTTGTGATGGATAAATCAAAAAAGATAATAGATGATGCGAATGGTAAAGGCATGAAAGTTAGTTCAAGTGCAAAATGGTACAGTGGCAAAAGAAATGATATTTTACAAGTATTTAAATCATCAAAAATGATGCAAGTGTGTATTGGATTTCATACAACTGAAACATTCTCAAACAAGATTGTAAAGAAATACCAGCAAAACTATTTGTGCTCCTTTATTGACATGAGCAATTATGACTTACTCTTCGATAAAGAATGGGAGACATATTTAAGGAGCTTTTTAACCACAGTGGCCGAACGAGTGAACAGCAATAATAAGAAGAATAATTTGGAAAAGAAATAATAAGGAGAAACAACAGTTTGCCATTACCTGAGGGACTGAACAAATCTACAGGCAGAGCCCACGTAGTGGCACCAAATCCAACCTCTCTCATTTTTCAATTGGCTCCTGATCGCGGCGATCTGATTCAACCCAAAACAAGGAATACATTAAACAGCGTGTGTACCAATCCAACGGCCTTGATAGTTTGGGCGCTGGGAACATTGCAATCATTTCCTTCACAGCATTAAAAATATTTGAGTTTGGGACATTCAAAGCCTGGTAACTTCTTCTTGCATTTGAAATCTTGCACGCATTAGTTAGTTGAAAAAACTCATCTCTAATTGGACAGTAATACTTCTTTGCGAAATTAAGAGTGACCCATAGCGCGTTTAACAACATGTTGATTTAATCCAACAAGTAAAATTCTTCAAGCTATCACAATTAGCTACTAGTTCGATTGATGTAGAAACTCGTTTGAAGTGATTTGATTGGAATGATAATGAGAGAGGAAATGATACTTGGTCCTTCGGTTTCCTACCTCCAGAGAATGATGCGAAAAGGAAACGTCCCAACTATTGAAAGGAATTGGCCTGAAATCCAAGTACCGTTAGCCCTCTTCGTTGTCAGACTCCTCAAAAACTACTTACAAGATTGAAGACTAAGACCTTGTGTCCTTAGTTAGCATTCCTGAAAACCTTGATTCGTCATCGAACAGGATTCTGTGTACATTTTATACAATTTGTTACGTGATTTAATTGCTTACAAAGAGACACATCAATCTTCATGATGACCATTCGAGAATTATTATTATTATTTCCATCTCCAGAACAAGTAGGTCGAGTTAGTTTGAGAAGGGATGATGTTGCATCAGTTTAGATATCACTAGTTTTGGTCGAATTCTTTCCAGTGGATTCAAATTCAACATGTTTGCAACGAGTTCAACAAATTCTGAAGAGTATGGATTGGTTTGAGGAATTTTCATCAAAATAAATTTTTCAATGTCATTTCCTCCCATTTCATAATATTGAGATAAAACACTGGTCGTGTTCATGGACATTAATTGAAATAAAGTCACTCCCAATGCAAACATATCACTAATCACGGTTCGAAAAACAAATATTAGGAGACCCATAAGGTCTTTAAATCCATCCAAAACACTTACCGATGCAAAACTCCGTGTTGGGTAAACATCCAATCCAACGCTTCACATACTTGTTGTGTTAATTGTCTCAACATGGTCTCTGATAACCTAATTTTCTTATCAATGAAAAGTGACCTTAAACTTCCTTGCATCAATTCCATTTCAATGCACACACGTGAAGTAATATTGGGAATAAATGCATCATAAATTTGAACAATATTTGGATGTGACATTTTTGCCATGGTCAACGCTTCCTTAAATGCGTCGTTTAGATTCGAAGGGTTGTCAACTTGGAGTTGTTTCAATGCTTTGGATTTTTTTGTTTTCATATCAACCACTTGATACACATTTCCAAATCCGCCTTGGTCTATAAACACAATTTTTTCATATTTGGTTTTAAAAAAACTTCTCCACGATCGAAAGCTCTCCAAAAATTGGAGAAGAATTTAGAGATTCTGAACTCGCAATACTCGTTGAAATATTTCCATCTTTGGATTCAAAATTTCCTCCAAAACTCCAAATTGGTGTTCGCGAATTCAACTCACTCCTTGATGAAGAAGATGGTTGAGCTTTGTCGTTCTTTTCAGAGTAAAGTCCAAAGCTTGAACTTGGTAATGCTGAACTCGAGCTTTGTGATGAAAAAGAGTTGTCAATATCTGATCCTTTCATTTCATGGTTCTGGAACGATTCACTGCTTTCAGGGTAGTTACTCGAGTTGTTGGAAGAACTTGTTGAATGATAGGACAATTGCTGAGATTGATTGGCCACTGAAAGTTTGATACATTTGTTCTTGGTTTCAAAGGATGAATCTTGGAAGAGTTCGAGACAATCTTTCACATCATGATCATTCTTGATATCCATGTCCCCAAAACTAGGATCAAAATAAGTCATGGTTATTTTTTGGTCTAGCAATTCTATAAATGAATTCTTCACTTGTTCCATCAGAGACATGAATAAATTATTGCTATCAATGGTCACTCTGTTCGATCTTGCCTGATCTTCGAGTTTAATCACAACTCGTAGGGGAACAGTGGATGCAGCAGTGGTGGATGTTGAATAAGGTTGACAAGACTGTTCATTTAGATCCAAAGTTGTTGCGTTACAAGCATCTTCCACCACTACTACAGGACGTTGAAATGGTTCCGTAGTAACAGAATTCTCCTCAGTGGATTGATGGCTTTCTTGAGATTTCTCTGTTGGAACTGGAGGACTTGTAACTCTTTCGATGATATTGTTGGAGTATTAAATACAAAAGGTTCATTCAAATTTGGAGGTTGCCAACCAAGTTGTGCATCTAGAACAAAATCTTGTCCCACAACTGTCATGTTAATATGATCAACATGGTCATTAGTTGTATTAAAAGGACACAAGCAACACCGCATGTCATCAGTAGTTTTCATTAAGGGCTCACAACTGGCCAATTTTTCATCATCTTTTTCGTTCTTCTCCTGTTTCATTGTGACACTGCGATATTTCAACCAAAAAGCTTGATCAAATCCTTTTAACAAATTGTAATCTGGAGATTCTGTGAATTGTGGATACACTGTCATTGCAAATGTCACAAATTCATCCAATTCTTTGTGTGTCTTAAATTCCAATTTGGAGTTTTTTTCAATTTTCATTCTCATGTTTTGGATTAATTCACGAGTTTCATCATGAAATTACATTTAGTGTCAAACTCTTTGTGCTTTATTCAAAATTGATACAAAATCCTTCTAATTTACTTCTTGTAGGTTGGCATGACAGTACCGAATGACATTCCTGATTCATCTTCACGCCAGTTGGACATGATAGTCTTTGTTTGAGTGTAGAATTGAACAGCAGCCTTACCATAAAAGTTCAAGTCTCCTCTGATGGAAGCACGTGAACCAGTGAATGAGAAGAATGGAGGTGGAACAGGAATTGGCAAATTGATACCAACTTGACCAGCATCAACCTCATATTGGAATTTACGAGCAGCTGGACCAGATCTAGTAAAGATGGCAGTTCCGTTTCCGTATGGGTTGGTGTTAATAATCTTGATGGCTTCATCCAAATCCTTAGCGAACATGATGAGCATGACAGGACCAAAGATTTCCTCAGTATAGCACTTCATGTTTGCCTTAACATCAGTCACAATGGTTGGGCCAACAAAGTTTCCACGTTCATAACCCTTCACAACAATTCCACGTCCATCCAAAACAACCTTGGCACCTTCTTGTTCAGCAGAGGCAATCAAACTTTCTACACGAGTCTTGGATTGAGGTGAAATCAATGGACCAAGATCAGCAGCTGGATCAGTACCAACATTGACCTTGTAGCCTTTAGCCTTGGCAACAATTTCTGGAACCCAATCCTTGGCGTCACCAACCAAAATGGCAGTGGTCAAAGCCATACATCGTTGGCCAGCAGCACCAAAGGCAGCACCGCACAAAGCATTGATGGTATCTTCCTTTCTAGCATCTGGTAACACAACAGCATGATTCTTGGCACCCAAGTTTGCTTGAACACGCTTTCCGTGCTTGGTACCTTCAGCAAAGATGTATTCACCAGCAGTGTTACCACCGACAAATGAGATGGCCTTGATATCTGGATTTCTGCAAATAAAGTCCACAGTTGGCTTCTTGCCGTGAATAACGTTGACGACACCCTTTGGCAAACCAGCTTCGAGGGCCATTTCGACAATTCTGACACCGGCACTTGGATCACGTTCGGATGGCTTCAAAACCATGGTGTTACCAGTTGCAACAGCCATTGGGAACATCCACAATGGAATCATAGCTCTGTTGGAAGTGCACACAACAACATGAGGTGTTTGTTCATTCATTTGAATGCATTAAAGATGACAACAAGTGAAATGCATTTTCGAAAACAGAGTATGATGCACATAAAATAGTACAAGGGAATCAGAACCGAAATATCATCATCAGCAAATAATGCAGGGTGAGAGGGGTCATCAAAAATGTCAATTTCAAATCGATCATCATTTAATGACGAATTATTTGGAAAGTAGCAATTTACGAATTGTTGGTGTTGATGATGTTGTTAGGAGAGATCGATACATGATCGAATCATCATGATGAGAAAATTCCACAATCATCAAAAATTATTTGACCGTTACGATCATCACAGTGTGTCAACCAATCATTAAAAATTTCATCATGTCAATGATTATTATTGCGTTAGAAACAACACTTCAATGTTGTAAATAATAAAACTTACGGAAAGTTGAATGGACAAATACCAGCAGTAACGCCCAATGGTTGTTTGTAGCTGTAAATATCAATATGTTTTGCAATATTCTCAGTGGTATCACCCATTTGGAGAACAGCCATATTGCAAGCATGCTCAACGACTTCAATACCACGGAAAACATCTCCTTCGGCATCTTTGAGTGTTTTACCTTGTTCTTGGGTAACCAACTTGGCAAGTTCTGGAGTTTGATCTTCTAACATTTGTCTGAGTTTATACAAGACACGGACACGTCTAGAAACGCTCCATTCTCTCCATTCCTTGAAAGCATCCTTTGAGTTTTGAACAGCCTCAGCCATCTCAGCATCAGTGGATTGCGGAACCATTGCGATCACTTCGTTGGTAGCAGGGTTATGAATTTCAATCCATTCATTGCTCTTGGAGATACGGCGTTCACCATTGATGATCATTGGAACCTTTTGGACAGATTGTGTGCTCAACTTGGTGGAGAAGGCTCTCTTTTGAGAGACGGAAGCGACCTTCTGGATGAGGAGCGGAGTATTGATCTTCTTGTACATGGTGTGAGACAACTCAGTTTGAAATTTTTTTTTGCGATTTTTTTTAAAAAAAATTGAACTGGACGTTACAATATTGTGCTTCTTTTGGAGCTGAGATGGCAGAGGATAAAGAAAGAAGTGGCGAAATCTAGAGAATTCCCTCCTGTCCCTTTACTATTAATACAATCACTCATTCACACGTTCATGAATTTCATTTTTCACAATCACGTTTTTTCTTTCTAAATTTTCACGTTTTCCGTTCGTTGAAATTGATCAAGATTTTCTTAGGGCAGTAAAAAGCACTTTAACAAAAATTGTCAACACCAAGTTTATATAAATAATTAAAACACCACGCTCACTCAAAATGCCATCCAATTTTTCAGAAAAACTTGAACGAACCATTGAACATTCTCATGAATTGGCCATGCATATTGAAGATATGCAAAATTCAGGTCAGTTCGATCCCGTTCAACTCACAGTTGACATTGGAACACTTGTAATTGATGTCGGTAAATTAAGTATTGGTGTGGTCAAAGGCTCTGCCAAACGCGTGAAAAAGTTAGGAAATAAATTGCGAAGGAAATAATGAATACACACTGTTACCGTGAAGCCTATTTAGATAATCTATTAAGAAAAATTACGTAATATTACAAAACGATCATGTATTTTTTGGAGCCTCAACTACATAATCAAACATGGACATCCAGTTTTCACATCTCTCTGTTGAATCAAGGTTCTCAGGTTCGACAAATTTTCCTTCGCAGTAATGGTCTTGTCATGATGTTCACCAAAGAATTCAGCAAAGATTTTTTCACAGGCAGCAAAGTTCAAAATGGCATCCTCATATTTCTGTAATTGAATTCTACAAGCTCCCAAATCATTCAAAATTTCTCCATACTCAATATTATTGTCATTTCCAGTCTTTTTAAGAATTAATTGTTCTACTTGAGCAAAATATTTCTCAGCACTACCAAAATCTTTTGGTTCTGTCTTGGTGTAGGCACTTGCAATGGCACGTGTCACTGTAATTTGCTTATCGATATCATCCTTGAAACTTTCTTGAAGAATTCCAAGAACTTTTTGATATTGCTCAATGGCTTCGGTATATTTTCCTTGACGATCCAAACAAACAGCCAATGATTGGTATGTGGTCATCACTCCAGAAGGTGGTTGCTTTTGTTTCAATTTCAACTCCACAACTTTTCTGTAGCATTCTTCAGCTCCAGAATAATTCTTCTTGTTCAACTTGGCATTTGCTGCCAAACTCAAAAAGTTTGGATACAGTGGATGATTTTCACCTCCCAAGTTTCTAGAAATGATTTCAATACCCTTGTCGAGTAATTCTTCAGATTCTTTGTACTCTTGCTTGTCGTAATGGAGATTGGCCATACTCAACAGAATTTTCACACTCTCAGAAGTAATTTCAGAATATTCAGTGCTTTCGGAATTGGCCTTCTTTTTCACTTCTTCCAAGACAGCCATGGCTTGTTGATAGTATTCGAGAGCTTTTGTGAAATCTTGTTTGTGTCGCGAGGCATCTCCCAAACTTGTCAATGTGCTTGCCATTTGTCGTCCCTTTTCATTAATATTTTCGTCTTTGAGAGTTTCGAGTGCTTCCTGGAATGTTTTCTCAGCGTCTTCATACGACTCTGAAAATTCCAATTTCAATTTGGCAATATTGGTCTTGATAGTGGCCACACGAGAATCGTTTTGTCCAAAGAGACCAATCAAAATGTTCAGTGCAGCTTCATAGTGAATCTTGGCTTCGTCAGGTCTTCTCAAATGTTTCAAACAAACGGCCAAATTGTTATGAGTCGAACTCACAGTAATGTCATTCTCTCCAAAGAACCGTTTACGAAGTGTGAGTGTTCTCTTGAAAATAGGCTCTGCTGCCTCATAGTTATTTTGCAACGTGAGTGCTACAGCGTAACCATCAAGCTTTTCACTCACTGAGAAGGATTCCTCTCCGAAAATTTTGGCATCAATTTCAATGGCATCCTTGTAATATTTGCAAACATCTTCATAGAATTGACTTGATTTGAAGTCACGTAACAATTGTGCATAGGAAGCGAAGGCGTCGCTAATGAATGGATGGTATCTGTGATAGATTCGTTGCATGATGGTGAGTCCTCTCTCGAAATATTTCTTGCCATTCTTAATGTCACCTCGTTGCATGTAAATTTTAGCTTGAGCAATGTAAGACTTTCCAATGAAAATATCCTTCACAATATATTCTTCGTCTTCAAATCCAGAAACAATTGCGAAAGGATCTGAAGAGGTCTTGTCGACCTTAATTTTCTGCCAGTCATGAGCATGTCTAGTTGCAATAGTGACCATCTTTTCAAAGTATTTCAATGCAATGTCATGTTGATTTTGTCTGAAAGCAATGTCACCTGTCAACAGAAGGATAGGCAATTGTTTCAATTCATCACTAGGAACATCACTCAAAATGCATGCATTTTCCAACAACTCGAGAGATTTCTTGGCTTTCAAGAAGGCATTCTTGTGATCCATCAAATCATAATAAATCAATGCAAAACCTTCATAAAAGTATGCCTTTCCAAATTCATCTTGTAATTTATCTACGGCAGCACTACTTTCCAAGAAGGTGTACAATCTTCCTCGATCAATGGCGAAAATAACATTTCTGAAAATGTAACGACCTGTGTTGAGAGCGTCCACATAATCACTATTTCCCAAACCTTTCAAAAATTCAACTACATATTTCATATTTTCAATGTCCATGTCGTAACGCTCTGGGCCAGGCATGTAGATAATTCCTGAGTATTCGTGTTGCATATTGTACAATCTCAACAAGTTAAAATAGTGTTGAACGTAACGCTCCTCAGATTCAGACATGGCCACTTTCACTTCATCTGAGTCTTTCAATTCCTCATCTTTGTAAATTTGGAACGTGTCTCTCACCAAGTCATGCATACTGAAACGACCAGTTTCATTTTGACAGACCATACCAACGAAAATTAGAAATTGCAAATATTTGAGTGTGTCGTGGAGTGGAACTTCCAAAACCAAACTTGCACTCACAGCATCAAAAGAAAAGGGGAAAATGGAGAGCTTGATAGCAAAATCTCGCAATGGCTTCTCCCACTTCTTCCAGATACCAATGAAAAATCCTTGACACAATTTTCGAAGTTGTGGGAAATTGGTTTTTGCATAACGATCCATGAAAGAACCCACTGCAATTGAATAATCAGCTAAATCTCCTCCGTACAACATTTGTGAACGAATAACAACCTTCATGAAAATTGGCAAGTTCTCAGCGAGAGCAGAGATGGATCTGGTCTGCTCATTCGCAAGTTTTGGATTCAAGTTTTGCATCATTTCGGCACCAAAGTCAAAACTCAAAGGTTCCAAATTACAGTAAATAACATCGAATTGACGTTGGAACATGGGAATTTTTTCATCGTCGTTTTTGATACCCATGTGAATGGCAAAGGTTTTCTTTTTGGAGCTACCGAAAATTTGAATCAATTCTTTTTCCATCTTTTTCTGTTGGGGAGTTTTTCTGAGGTGATACTTTTCAGAGTCGGTTTCTTCGTCCTTGTTTTTCTTCTTGTTGTCTTCGTCATCACTGCCATCGTCGTCATCATCAGTTTCAAAATCAGATTCGTGGTCTGAGAATTCGTCTAAATCGTGTTGATCTGCAGCAATGTATCCTTCCAACGATGTGTTAGTTTCAGGAATACGATCTCTGATTTGTTTCACACCACCATCAGTCACAAGGTCAATATAACCTTTGGAAAATCTGTCCAATTCTAATTTGAGCTGAGATCTGGAGCTAATGACAACAAAGGCACGACTCGATGGTGAATATTTGATGTTAGGAAGGAGAGCTAGAACTTGATGGATGTTGCTAGGATCTTCCAGATATAACACAGTGGTCACACCAATGAAAGATTGTTGATAGAGATCACGAAGTTGTTTTTCGTGAATTGGTAAAGGACCTACGTGCCAGGTTTGAATCACTTGTTGCATGGCCTCAGTGGTCTGTTCATATTATATAAGAATGGTGTCCATATAGTTCATGTTGCAATTTGATTTCATTCAAGAAAATAATCGAACATAATAAAAAATAAATTACATTATTGACAACATGTTCAGAGCAGAGGGTCAATAATATGTTAAAACCTCTTAAAAACACTTACAGTAAGAGAAAATTTGGTGTTGGCTCTCAATCTCACATGGAATTTTCTCTGAATGTTATCAGGAAATTCCTTACACAATTCTCTACAAATTTGAACACAGAAATTTGACTTTCCGACACCTGTCACACCCTGTACTAGAATGACCTTCAATCGTTGAGCAGCATTTCTTGCCAAACTATCTGCTGGATTCAAAGGAACCTTTCCCTTCTCTGTTTGTTGAGTTTGAACTTCTTTTTGTTGAGCAATTTGAGTGTGCAACACGTGAAAGAGTTTTTTCATGAGTTGAACTCTTCCTCCACTGTTTTCATTACCAATCAAGTGAAAAGTTCTTGGATCATTGGTGAGCTCGTCTGGATGAACGACACCATTCTTGGATTGATACATTCTCGAGTGAAGATCAAATTGGAAGACTTGATCCAAAGTAAGATTCTTCTTTTTCGAAACTTCAGTTTGTGCATTGGCATTGGCTGTATTCACAGCACGTTGAATGTTTAAAATTCTAATTTTCATAATTCCAACTTGTTCACGATCCTCTCTTTCAAACATGTAATCATTTTGAGCGTCTTCTTTTCTAGAAAATTGAGGATCCTTTTCTAAAACTTCGATTAAATATTCGGCAGCTTCCGAGACGGTTTTCACAACTTCTTTCACATCGGCATAGGACATGGTTGAAATGTATGGATTTTCACTGTCCGTTTTCAGCAAGTGTTCATAGAGAGAAACTTGTTGGTAGGCGCTCTGAATATACTCACACAAAGCAGTGGCATAGATTTTGTTTTGAGGAATATCAAGTGAGAATTGTGACAATTTATCAACAAGAGGAATCATTCCAGAGGAAAGCTCGAGGTGTTGTGATGAATCGTCGATCATGGTTGATGATGGATGAGGGAATGAAGTAAATTCTGGGGTGACGACTAGAACAAAGAGAGGAGATCCGAAAAATTTTGTTATTTGGGTGATGTATATTGCACACGGTGAGATTTAGAATTCAATCCTATCGGGTTGTTGTGAGGTCAAGAGGAATCGATCCACTTGGTTGTTGATGGGATGATAACTCTTGCTGTGAGAGTGCAAAGTGGGTGTTAATTTTTTTTTCTGTTGTTGTTGACATTTGATTTCTCATCATCAGGAAACAGCATGTACTCTTTACACGACTGATGAATTGAACCAATATTGATATCAAATAAATAATGCATCTTGAGGTTTTGCCTGTAATAATCATTACGAAAAATCATTTTCGAACAATTACAAATCATTGAAACAAGTTGTTCACTTCTCAGATTAATACCTCTGAAAAGACCTCTCTACTCGTGGAATGCCCGCTCCAAAATTCCTCAATCTCATGAAACATGACACTATGATTCCTTTTGATACATCCAAGAGATATCTGAAGCAATAACTCTTTAAAATGATTGGAGAAATATTCTTTCAGAATGGTGATGATGATGAATGACAAAATACTAGAGATGGCGCCATTGTTGTACAATTTTTTTTAAGTTCATCTTTGGGTGAGCATCAAGCGAACTCGATAGCACACACAAGAAAAAACAATTCACCTCCCTCTCGCCTTGTTTTGTCCTAAAGAATAATACAAGAGGAAGAAAAACTCGACTTCGTACAACAACCAACAACCACAACATTTTCGAGGTTTTATTGAGATTTTAGAGTTGAAATTTTCTTCTAAATTATTAATCATCAGCTATTGTATAATCATCAAGCCCTTATATAAGGATATAACCCAACGTATTAGTCTTTAGATTCAACATGAGCCAAGAATCATCAAGTGAGAATCATCAACACACCACAGCCACAATTGCTAGCTCTTCTTCCTCGGAACACCCAACAACCGATGCTACTCAACATCATAACGAGAATTCTTCAACAGGACAAAACCTGGCTCAACTAGACACCAATCCTTCAACAGTCGTTGAACAGGAATATTATGAGGAAGAGGAGAGTAATGAACCGGTTCTTGAGAGTTTACCAAACACCTTGGAGCTAACACCAGTCTTGATAGATAATGCTTCTTTCCGAGATACCATGAAACATACAGTGAAAGATACTGTTGAAACGCATCAACAGCCTTCAACCGTTGCAGATTTTTCTCAAAACCATGAAGTTCTGGCCGTGGCATCGACTGAAGAAAAAAATCATAAAGAAGAAGACCATGACTCTCATGCTTCTCATCATCAACACGATGAAGTACAACACCACTCAAACAAATCGTTTGAAGAGCAAGGAGATGAAGAAATTATGGAATCTAAGACCGAAGAGGAAAAGAAAATAATTGACATTTCCCTCCACAACAACGATAATTTAAATCTTCATGATGAAGGCATGACATTGCCTAAAGACACTGATGAGTTCTCACACAATCATTCCGAGAAGGAATGCGTCACTGCAAATCATGAAACAAATAACGATTCAATCCATCACCCTTCGACAGAAAATAATTCTTCCCACCACCCTGAGAGTGACATGGAGCATCATCAGAAAACACACGTTGTTGATTCTGTTCATCATGAACACAATCTTGACAGCCCACCTGCTCCTGAGAACGAGATCCGAAACGAGGAACATGTTCATGAAAATAAGGCAGTTCATGTTGAGGAAGGTCACATTGTTTCACAAGAAGACAATCATAACATAGTAAATCAAGATGCATGCCTTCACGAGGACAAATCCCCAAGAGATCACAATCACGATAGCAACCAAAAACACTCTGACGTGACACTTGAGGAAAATTCGCGTCATTTTGAACATTCTACACCAAGAGAAGAGGTACCTCATTCAGTTTCAGTTGAAGAACGTGAAAATTCCACCACTAGTCTTCATCACCCTCATCAGGAAACACCTAGAGATGACGGGCAACAACATCAAAACGCCAGCTCAGAAATCGAAGCACCTGTTGCTGAATCTAATCATACTTATGTGCAGGAACAAGAGACCTCTCCCTTAGAACCACAAGTAGAACAAGTTGAGCATGTGTCCGCTGATGTTCCTGAAACATCTCACCAAGAAGCATCAAGCACTGAGCAATCTGAAGCAAGCCATAACGATGTGAATGACACAATTCACGACCACGACATGCATCAAAGTGCTGCAGAAGTTCAGGAACATGCCTCGCCCGAGACAGCTGATTTGATTGAGCAAGTACCATTAGAGCAAAGTACTGAAAACAAAGCCAATGTTGAGTTAATCAGCGAAGCAAGCATCATTGAAAGCTCTCAGGAAGAAATGGTAGGCAAGGAGGAGAAATTGGGTGAGGAAGAGACCTCCATTCAAGTATCTCAAGTACTACCAGAACAAGAAGAAACTAAACATAAGGAAGATACGACAGCTGTCATAGAGGAGAATCATGCTGCTGAGTCACACATAGCTGAGCAGGAAATCAATGTTGCTAAACATGAGACAGCTTATACTGCAGATACTGAGGTTTCTGAGCATGTTCAAGAACATCATGCAGAAACTTCAGTAGAGAATGAACACGATCGTGAACATCAAGAAACAACCAATGAAAACCATACTGCAAGCTATGACGATGAACCTCGAGCTGTTGAAACGACTTGTACCATAGAAACACAGCAAGAAAATGTGCATCATGACCATGACAGTACACATCAACAACACAGCCATGTGGAATCTGAACAACATCATCATTCTCCTCGTAATGCGGGTGAGGAAGGCACAGCAACTAAGGGTGAAGACTCTCTCATGCAAGAACCTCACATAGCAACAATTGAGCACGTTGAACACCATGAAACAACGATTGAGCATGTTGAGCAACCTCACAAGCATGAACATCATCA
This sequence comes from Naegleria lovaniensis, assembly GCF_003324165.1. Lineage (NCBI taxonomy): Eukaryota > Heterolobosea > Eutetramitea > Acrasida > Naegleriidae > Naegleria > Naegleria lovaniensis. The sequence continues at coordinate 87,516 of NW_025407830.1, forward strand.
CCACGAAGATGATGTCATTATGCCTTCCCAAGACCTTGCTGTGGAGGAGCCTCAGACAGAGACAGTTCATCATCATGATGTGGCTTCTCAAGAGCTCACCATGGAAGAGCAACCACTCATGCATGAGACCTCACCAGTTACTCAGGAAGAAGTTTCACAGCCTGTTCATTCGTCATCAGAAGAAGTTGAGGAAATGGAACAGAAATCAGAATCAGTGACGGATCATCACCACCATCATGGCACTCATCTTGATGAAACAGTGATCAGTGCTGAAACTTCAGAACCTCATACCGAATTACTCCAACAAGATCACCACGAAAAGACTCAAGCTTTAGAAACTCAAGATATGGAGAATCACAAAGAACAAGCCATGGGGGCCCATGAAGAATCCCAAAGCAACATGACCAGCGAGTTGGAGGAGCAACACGCCTTAGAAGAAAAAATGCCAAGTTCTGAACATGTGGTGGAGCACGACGATCATCACACGGCAGCCTCACATTCGAATAGTAGCACAAGCCATGAGGAACAACAAGCTCCTCATGATACGAAACATCATCACGAGGATCACCTCAAACATGAGGTTATGCATGGGGAACATCATCATGATGATACTACGAAACATCATGAGGAGTCAGCTGCGGTCGCTCAATCCCATGAGAAGCCTAGCGAGAATATAGATGTACAACCACATACAACGGAAGTTGAATCCTCAACGCACCAAGGTAGTGAGGCTCACGATCATCATATTAAGGAGGAGAGCAATGAGCAGACTGTGCACCATCAAGAACAACATGACCACTCAAATAAGCACCATCACGAGGAAGAGCACTCTTCTGTACCTCATTCTCATCATGGACATCACATTGTAGAGAATATTGACCACATTGAATCAGATCACTCACATCAACACCACGAATCACAGCATGAAGAAAGCGGTATTGCTACGACCGCTGTTCATTCTGCGAGTGTTGAACATCATCATGTCGATACTGCACACAATCCAGAGCATCACACCGAGCAAGTTACCTCAACCACTTTGGAGCTTGACCACATTGAATCGCATCACGAGTCTCATCATGACAATCATCAACAAACTCAAAACGAGCAACCCCATAAGGATGCTCATTGTCATGAAGAACATCTCGAGCAAGAGCCTCAACAACATGAGCCACATGAAGACAGTACTTTATGTAAACTCTCCAGCGACATAGAGGGTCACGAGCATTCTCATGAGTCACATCATGCTCATTTACACCCAACTCACGAGAATGATCATCACCATGAGCATCATGAAAAGGAGCATTCTTCTAAGATCGTTCATGATCATGAAACCGCCTCAGAGGCTCAATCGTTACAATCCCATGAGCACCACCCTCAAGAAGAACATCAAGAGCATTCTGTGCCTTCTGGCCATCACATCGAGCATACTCATACTGACGAACATACAGATCACCATCACGAACATGCAACCATTGCTCATCACACTTCTGAGGTTAGTAACAATGAACATCACCATCATCATGAAGAAAGAAACAATATTTCTGAGGTAACTTCAAGCGTAAACCATCACGATGATAAAACCCATGAACAAGGTGAGACAACAACAGTCGACACCTCAACAGAAGAGACAATTTCTCACACTGCAATCTCTGAAACGGTAGTGGAAAAATCTTTAAATTCACACAATCATCACCATGAACACTCTCACCATGATCATGAAGAGACAGTGGAGACAAGTGAAGAATTAACAACTCCTCTCCATTCAAACGTTGAGCCACAACAAACAGAAGCATCTCCAGCAACCACTGAGGAAATAACTAATGCTGAGGTTGTTGTTGTTCATTCTCAATCAGAAGAGACTACCCCTGCGCAGCCAGTTGATACTAACGAGAAAGCAACCCATCATCAAGAGACGATTGATGTCAGCAATGAACCAGAGAAGAGCCATTCGGCTGGCCATGACGAACATTGCCACGTTGACCCCTCACAGCATGTGGTTGAAGAGAACAAGGATCACACAGAGGAAACTGCCGTCAAAATAGAGTCAACAGATAATCAAACTTTAGTTTCTGAAGAAGCGAGTACAGGTCATAAAAATGACGTAGAGAAACACGACCACAGCGAACCTGTAGTTGAAGAAAATGTCGAAAGCAAGGAACACCCTTCGAATTCTGAACATGAAGACCATCACCACGAAGTTCACCACCACTCAGAAGAACAGCAACATGCTACTCCCCAGGTTGAAGCTCATCATCATTATGACCATGAAGAGACTTCTCTGCATGCTCATCATGAATCCCATCTTGACGTCTCATCTGGTAGCCAAGATCGGGTAGAGCTGTCTGACCAGAAGCCACATGACACTGAAGAGGTATTGAATACTAGTAAGGAAATAGAACACAGTCACCATGAGAAGCTTCAAGAAACAGAAACCTCACACGACACAGAACAAATTCAAAACATTCAAGAAAAAGTTCATGAAGATCTCGTAACAAAAGAAGGGGGTAATGAAACTGGGGAAGTTATGAAAGATCTTGTTGACTCTGGCGATCACCACACTCACACGGATGCAAGCGAGAGTGTCTCTCACAGCGTCGAAGAATCAACATCACATAAGATTGAGCAAGAAAAAGTAGAACCTATAGATCCTGAAATTGTAAATGATGAGATCCAAGAATCACATGAACATCCGAACCATGAAGAACACACTCTCGAAGAGCCTTATGAATCGAAAATTGTTACTGAACAAGCTCCCGTTGAAGAAGAAGCTGCCTCGTTACCAACTGACGGTCAGTCCCAACAATATACGGCAGAAGAAAACACGCAACAATTCGAGGATGCATCTGCAGTACCTCTTCTAGACGAAGAGGAGCCCAAGCATGAAGTATTAGTTGAGAAACACAAAGACACGCTCGAGCTCAGTAATGAACAGCCAAGCGAAGACTTGTCCACTCATGATGCTGAACAAACTGAGGAAGAACGAGAGCCGGCCCAGAACGATAACATCCTAGACGGATTGGAAACTGAAGAAGCCATCCAGCATGTGGAAGCTGAAACATCTCAAGAGGAGAGTAAGGAAGAGTCCAATGACCAATTGTATTCAAGTGACCAAGACACGTTGGAATACAAGCAAGAAGAGGATGCAACATTTGACAGCAACAACGTCAATCAAGAAGAAACCAACGAAATGGAAAACTATCAATTAGAAAATGAATTTGAAAATCCATTGACAGAAGAAGATCAAACAGAAGCTCATACTAGTGCGATGGAATTGCAAGAGGACGAAACAGACGTTCTACCTTCAGATGACAATGTGGAAGTAGCAAATGACAGCCGTCTTGATGCAGAAGAAAATGTACCTGAGCATCACATTGAGCACGATTTGGTAGAAGAGCATAAACCAAATATCGAACATCATGAATCTCACCTTGTACATCATGAGCACGGCCATCATCATGAAAACCACTCCGAAGAGGAACAAGTTGAAACGAAAGACGAATTTGCTGACCTTAACGAAGAGTCGTTTGATGACAATGATTTCACTATTCAACCACATGAGACTTCGTTTACTTCAACAGATGGGTTTGAGACCAATAACGTTTCTTCTGAAGCTGTTCCTACTCTTGAGGAGAATGAGGCAGCCCCTCTTCAGGACTCAACCTTAGAGAGAGATGATCATACTCAAGAACATGAACCACACGTTGAGCACGAGCTGACTCAGCAGGGTCACTTTGAAACCAATAACATATCTTATGAAGCTGCTCCAGTTCAGGAGGAGAATGAGGTGCCTGCCTTCGAGGATCAAATTCGTGAACAAGAATTCACTACAGATGCCACCCAAGAGTTCGAAGAAGAATTTACTTCAGAAAAACAAGTATCAATAGATGAAGATGGAGTTGCTACGCAACCTGGAGAATCGGTCGCAACTACCAATGAAGCATCAATGGACGATCATGTACATAATTCTGAGACCACACATGAAAGCATTCCAATAGCTCATACGGAAAGTGAGCACGTGACTTCAACCCATCACGACAACACCGAGCATTTGACTCTGGACTCTGAGGTCACCAAACACCACGAAGAAGCTCTTCATCAAACCTCAGACTCACAGGCCAAAGAGGACGACTATTCTGAAGAGTTTGGTGAATTTGAGGAATCATCCAAAGAAGAGATTGTTGAAACAACTCACCATGAGCACGATGTGAACTGTATCGAAGAAAAACATGTTCGATTTGAAGAAAATCATGGAGTTGCCACTTCCACAATGCACGATTCTCAAGACAAAGAAGAAGTTAAACATGAGGAGCATGACCACACAATCTATCATCCTTATGAGGAACTTTCTCATGATCACAACAAGAGTATTTCTGAGCCTTTAACAGAAGAGTCACTGCCATTCACACCTTTTGAAGAAAACAATCATGCACACGAAACTTCCCAACACAAGGAAGAAAAAGAAGACACTACGGCAATTGAGGAAACATTCGATGAAGAGTTTGAAGACTTTGAGAGCCACTCTTCAAAGCCTGTTGTTGTGAATGATGCAGTCGTTGTGGATAGTCACAATGCGTCTCATCATGATAGTCACGCTTCCAACCAGACACACACATCATCCGAAGTTTCTAGTAATCACTCACAATCCCATACTACAAACATACAAGAGGAAAAACCAAGCACCTCTCATAGTGCTGTCGCTGACACTTCAGCAACGACTAAAGAGCAACCAGAGCCCATCAAAGAAAAAACACTTGAAGATGTATATATTGAGAATTGTAAGAAGAGAGATTTAAGACCAAATACAAGGCTTAGAAAACAGTTCGCAGATGGATCTATTGTGGTTGATGGAGAAGTTAATTTATTCAACAATTATCTTGGAGACAAAGGTTTAGAACCATTCTTAGAGACTCTGTTGCAATTGTCCTTCACAAAATTGAGCCTTCCAAAGCAAGGTCTAAGAAATGCAGGTGTGCAAAGCATGGTAGAAATTCTCAAGAAACATCCAACAATTGTTGAGGTAGATTTGAGTAGCAACCTGATTTCCATTGCTGGTGCTCTTGCCCTCATTGACTTTGCAAAAACAAACTCTTCCATACAGAAAATTAATGTTGAAGGAACCTACATTGATGACATGTTCAAGGAAAAGATGGAGAAATGTCTCTCTAAAAACAGGCCAATTGTAAATTGAATCCAATGTAAAGTATAATTTAATTCATACCAAAACTAGCTTGGATTTCGAGGAAAAGCGAATGTGAGAATTTTCTTATGTTTTCCTTTTTCTTAAACACATCACTGCAGTGAGTACGCTTGTTTTTCGCAGGTAAAATCTTCAACCTGATCGCTGAAGGTCCCAATCTATTTCTTCTTTTTTCCTGATCCAAGACTGGGAAATTCTTTATCCTTTTTACTACTCGAGGAAGAGTGAGAGGCGTTGCTTGTTGATGGTTTTGATTTGGCAGCCCAATCTCCCTGTAATCGAGCTGTAGCATTTTCTTGTGAAGATGTTGAAGCTTTAAGATTTTGCTGTTGTTGTCGTTTTGTCCAGTCATTCAACTTGACTGGCTTTCTTTTCTGTGACTTGTCATTCGCTAAAATAGCAGAAGCTGCAGAAGGAGAAGGAAAATGAATGTCATTTACAGGTGGAGGAGTCATGTCAGAAGTCAACTCTGGAAAATTACTAATGTGTAATTCTTGAAGTAACTTTTCTCTGGCAAGTCTCTCCTCTTCCTTTCTTGATTCTTCTCTTCTTTTCTCCTCTTCTTCCTCCTCAATCTGTTTACGTATTTTATCTTCTCTTCTGTTTTTACGATGCTTCAAATCTTTATAAAAGTTCGCAATGGTATCATGGGATGCGAAATTTTTCATATCAACCTCCACTAATGAAATGTAACAACCACAAGGTACGTGCTTTAAAATGGGATATCTCTTTCTAAACTCTTCATCAAGCTCCACAGTCTCAAGTTCAATAATTTCACAATCAGAAAGTCTGTGAGGGAATTTTGTGAAATCTCCGTCGTATTCATGAAGTAAAATTTTTGTACAGAGCGGATGAAGAAACATCATTTGATTATCTTCTGATTGATAATACCAATAATTATCAGGATCCAGTTCTGATTTTTTCTTGTTCTCATCAATTGTTGTGTGAGTAATAATACTCGAGGATGCTGCTTGTTTCGAAGCTTTTCGAGGGCTGTGGCTAGAGCCTTTTGGCCTGCCTTTAGGGACATTCTTTGTGATCCAGTCTTGGAAAGATTTTTGTCTTTGTAAAACTTGTTCTTTAGCTAATTTGATAAATTGTGTTTCATCGCCTGATTCTGCTTCTTTTAACGATGAGTCCAAGTCTGATAATTCCTTCTTAATAATGCTAGAAATGTCATACGTGACGTTAAATCTACAAAATTTTGAAGAATTATGGTCACCATACACTGGATATACTGTTGGTAGGGAGTGTGACTGAATGCCTCCGAGACATGTATCGAGATCATCGAGCAAGTCCGGTATAATAACCTTCTTGTCTCGTTTTAGCAACACAAAATTCATCTTATCATGCTCCTTATATTTTGGCTTGACATCTATTTGCACACTTCTCAATGCATCAATGTACACACTCTCATTACATAATGGACATTTTCTATAGGTTTTTTCTCCCATTGCTACATAACGCAAAATGCAAGCATAACAAAACACGTGGCCACACTTGGTAATTTTTGGTGCCTTCAACACCTCAAGACAAATTGGACACTGTTCTTGATTTGGATCATGAGTTTGCTTAATGACCAACTCAATGGTGTCCCAGTCTACCAACGTATCGGCATCAACTCTTCCTTGATTGTACTCATTGGCATAGAATTGATTTGTTGTGTCGTTTACATCTTTGGTAGGCTCTGCTAGAGGTCTCAACACAAAGTGAAAACTGTGTGAGCGTAAAAATATTGAATTTGAACAATAACATGAATAATTATCCAATGAAAAGTATTGATGAATAATAACGCAACACGTCATCACGAACAATAGATTCCATTATCATTTGATTGACAAATGAATATTAATATTTGTGTTGTCAATCAAGAGCATTATGCTAACATTACATACTTTGCTAAAACATATTCCTCTTTCGTTTTCGGTCTTGCATAATAATCATTGTAGTGATGGTGGTGATGATGTTTGTGGCGATGATGTCTATTATGTCCATTATTATGATTATTGGAAGCTGAATGATGAGATCCTGACGATGATGCTCTATTCCGATTCGTATTGTTTCCAACACTAACATTTCCAGCAGCAATACCGGTTGCACCAGTCAACTTGAAGGCATGTCCTCTATAATCATAAACATCATTGCTTCGGAAATATTCTTCTTCTTCATGCGGAGAGTCATTGGAAGAAGTTGGAGGAGAACCAGTCGATGAAGAAAAGGCACCACCGCTGCTACTACTGCCGTATCCTGACATGACTACGTGTTGTTGAAAAGCCTTGTTTCGTTTCTTCTTTTCATAGGAGGAGCTTGTAAACCCTCTTCTCGATTGATGATGGTGTGTTGAAGCGGATGAAGCCATGATCGGAATACCATTCGTGGCTTCCAATGTACTTTTTAATGGAGATGAGGAGTAGTGGTTGGTTGGATTTTCTCCATGCTGGTGATGATGGTTATTCTCGTGTAGTTGTTCATCTTCATCCTCCTCTTCATCATCATCGGATCTGCTTGTACTTAAAATAATCTCTTCCGATGGAATGTATTCACGAAAATTCTTACTACCACCATGGTTATCATGATTGTTGTATAATTCATCATGGAAAATAACTCGTTCTTCTCCTTCTTGAATCTTGCCTGAAGGAGTATAACCCTTACTATTTTTCCTTCTTCCTCCATGATGATTTTTAGAAGTAGTTGATGAGATTGAGGAACCAGTATACTGTTCCATCGAGCCAGCAGCAACCACACCAGAAGATGTGAATCTTCCTTGATGATGGGAGCGCTGAGGAGAAGACATTTTTTCAAGTTAAATTTGGGATTTGAATTTGAATTTGGAAATTGGCTGGCAATCAAGTCGAGCCCAAACCTTTAGCCATGAATAACTCTCTCCAGCCCTCCATGTCATACCATATCCTAGAATTCATTCAAAAATTTATTTTCAAATTCTCTTTCATTAAACTCAATTGATAACTTCTAATAATAAATATTAATAAATAATTTGTAAAAATCTTTCTTCAAGGTCGTCCTTGCACCAAGAAAATAGCGTTCAACAAAAACATTCACAAAAAAAAAATATTTTATCCTTCACACACTCATACACTCATGGCTCAACACACTGTGAACAACATGGACTTGTCCCAATATCCAAAAGTCGACCTTGCCTTCATTGGTGGCACTGGTCTCTCCAAAGTTGAAGGTCTTTCTCACATTCAAACCGTAGAACCATTCGAAACTCCTTTCGGAAAACCTTCCTCTCCTATTGTGATTGGTCATATTAACAATTTATGTGTTGCTTTTTTAGCTCGACATGGTCTCTCTCATTCCATTCAACCCACGGATGTTCCCTATCGTGCCAATATCTATGCTTTGAAAATGTTAGGTGCTTCCTATTTGGTTTCTTTCGGAGCTGTTGGTTCTCTTCAGGAAGAATTGGCTCCTAAACACTTTGTTGTGGTGGATCAATTCATTGACCGTACGAAATTCCGTCAATCTGAAAATACTTTCTATGATAGTGAAGGATTGGTGGCTCATGTTTCTTTTGGAGAACCAACATGTAAGGAATTGAGTCAATTAGTGTTACAAAGTTGTCAACAAATTTCGGAAATTCCTCGTGTTCACTCGAGTGGTACCTACGTGTGCATGGAAGGACCATGTTTCTCATCACGTGCTGAAAGTAAAATGTATCGAATGTGGGGTGGAAGTATCATTGGAATGACTTGTTTGCAAGAGGCTAAATTAGCTCGTGAAGCAGAAATGGCTTTTGCTTGTGTGGCCATGGTTACCGATTATGATGCTTGGAAAGATGATGCCGAACCAGTGACTGTTGAAGAAGTGGTCAAGATTTTACATGATAATGGAGATAATGGACGTCGAGTGATTCAACATGTGGCTGCGAATTTTAACAAGTTTGAATCATCGGCTCATTCTGCAATGAAGTATTCCTTGTTGAAGCCAGCAAGTAGTTTGAGTGATGATTTGAAGAAGAAGTATCATGCTATTTTGCACAAGTATTATTAAGTGTGTGTGGGTGTGTGAGTGCATATTATGTGCACATAAAACCATTCCTTTTGAAAAATACTTTCAATAATAATTTAATTTTATTAATTTATTTTTAATGATTCATTTTGTGGTACGTGGAAACTATTGATGTGAGAACGCATTCTTTTGAAACAAATCCATTGTCATCACCATTTCTCAATATTCCTCTCCATTCCATTCAATATCAAAGGTCATTGAGTTCAATAAACCAACACCATATCTGTAGGTCTTAATAATAGGATCGAGTATGAAATAGAATTGCACAAAAAATGGCAAACAATCGTTGGCTCTAAATAACACATCTCGATGAATTCCACATGCCAATAAATCTCTCAACCATACAAAACAAGATCTCATATCCTTACATCCAGTCCATAATGGCATGAACATTCCTCCAATAATTTGAAGTCTACTTCCTGGAAGTGGTTTGAGAATGGTTTGAACTTGTTCCAATATGGCCATGTGAGTACTACTCGTACTACTAGGATGTTGTTGTTTTGAATATGAAACATGCTGTGCTATATCCGTGCGAAGACATGACTTCTCAGATGGTGAAAATTCAACTGTGGAGTTTGGAAGAAAACATTGTGTGAAACTTCTTCTCAATAATTGCCCAGACACATGTGAAGTGTCACAATTAAACAAATGTGCTCCACTGGTTGCTCTTGGATTGCATTCAATTGGATAGATGATGATCAAGTCATTACTACTATGGTTCGTGGCCCAAACAGGTTTCCTATTCATCCCAATTGTGGTACTTGAGCTAGCCACTATCAAATCAAAAGAAATTTGTCCAGTATATTTTCGATGAACAACCAATTGAGAAATCCATTCTTGGATGGCTGTGTCAACTTGTATATTTTCCAATGGTTCAAAATATACAGAGCTGCCCACAGCTGTTCCATTGGGTGTATAAATTCCGCCCAAATAACAAGTATGTGCTCTCAAAATTCCTTTCGTAGCAACTCCAAACGAACAAATCATTTGTCCTTCAATGAATTCTTGTGCAACCCACCATGACGACTGACATTCCTTAATTTGGGAATGCAATAAATTCAATGCTTGGTCTTTGGAAGGTTTGACCATTGTGTCTGATGCGAATCGAGAATAACATGGTTTTAACACAATTTTTCCATTACATTCATTCCAAAATTGAGTCAATTTCTCTGCTGTACTTTTGTGACTCAAGAGAATGGTTTTTGGAGCTTTGAATTGAACTTGCCTCGTTCCTTGTTGCTTCTTTTCAGATAAATTATGGCTTCTATTTTCATCTACTCGATTTTCAACATTCTCCATTTCGCAACGGCCGTCACATAAATTTTCTACATTGTTTCTCACACTATTATTATTATTAAATTTTCCATTCAATTCTCTCTCAATATATTCAATAAATTCAAACTTGTTGTGAAGTTCCTTCAAGTTTTCAATGCTCTCACAAAACACATGACACTCTGGAGTTTCTTTTTCAATTCGATGCTTGGCTCTTCCCACCTGAAACACTTCTTCACACGTTGGAATGATCAACGTAATGGAATATTTTTTAATCATTTCCAACAATTCTGTTTCAAATGTTTCGTAATCCTTATTTGGAAAAACTGTAAAATAATGCACATGTTTGGCAAATTTCGAAAAATTGGAAATAAACATGGGCCGATAATAGGGTGTTTCTGCTAAATGTACTTGATGACCCTCTTCTGAGAACATTCTCAAATAATCGAGAGCCACGGGAGCACGTCCTCCGAGAATGAGAATATTTTGAATCGTTTTCCTGTTGGATGATGAATGGTCTAAATGATTCAGATCCGAACAGAACAGTTAGTTAAATAATATTATTTGCATTTTGATGAACAATTTAATTTTAAATGAAATTAATAAAATAAATAAAATTAATAAATAAATATTATGCGCGTATGGAAAGTATAATAGTTACCTTCGGAAAGATGATGATTCTTTATAGATTCGGCAGGCTGCCGGTCATGATCCAGTGCAGAAAAATATTCGGAAAGAAATGCCAATAGTTGATAACCAATCGTCAAGCATAACACACAGAGAGTGAATGTGAATTTTAACACATAGAGTGCGAATGAATGAAAAAACGACAATAACATTGTGTGCAAAAGATTTTTTGTTTTTTTTTTGTAAACCTGTACATTGTTCGTAACACTTGGCAGAATGATTGACAATCTTAAATTTCTTTTAAGATTTTGGAAAGTGAACTTGGAACAATTGGATGAGAGAAAATGTTCATCCAATTGTTCACACACAAAAATGTCTTCAGACTCTGCCATTGTCATTGATACGGGTTCGGGATGGTGCAAAGCAGGTTTCTCAGGTTACAATGCTCCCACACTTGTTTTCCCTTCCGATGTTCCAACGAAACAACATCATTCAAATATTCATCATGTTATTCATATCGGAAAGGAAGCTCTCCATCCAAACGTTTTAAATCTGAATGATGATGATCCTCCCATTCAAGATTTAGAATCCATATGGCATCATGTCTTTCATGAATTATTATTAAAATCGGAAACAAAATCCAAAGAAGAAGAACAAGTCCAACTCGACCTCATGAATCCCATCTTGTTATCGGAACCTCCTTTAAATCCCAAATCCAATCGAGAACAAACCACTCAACTCATGTTTGAAACCTTCTCATGTCCATCCCTCTACATGTCCATTTCTCATGTCTTGTCGTTATATGCCTCAGGCCGTACCACAGGAACAGTATTGGACTCGGGCCATGCACATTCTCAGGTCGTTTCCATCGATGAAAGTTATGCATTGCCTCATACGGGCATGACCTCTCCCATTGGTGGAAAACATTTGACGGAATACTTGGCTTCCAAAATCATGATGAATTCAAAATCTGAAAGAGTGTTTCCAAGTCGTTGTTGTTTTCATGAGGATGAGAAGAGAGAGGTCATTCAGAGGTTCCGAGAAATGAAAGAACAGATGTGTGTTGTTACAATGAACGTTCAGGATGATGATTCAACTACTTGTTGCTCTCCACTTGAAAATTCATTTGAATTACCAGATGGTACATTTGTGACTTTGGGTCAAGAACGATTTCAATGTCCAGAAGTGTTATTCGAACCGAGTGTGTTGGGTTTACAAGATTCGATGGCGATTCATGAACTTGTTTTTAACTCCATTTCAAAATGTGATTCAAATATGAGATCGACCATGTTTGGGAATATCATCTTGTCGGGTGGTAGTACCTTATTTCAAGGATTAGCGGAGAGATTGAAACATGAATTGATCGAGTTAGTTCCATCTTCCATGAATGTTGACGTTGTGGCACTTGCTGAAAGAAAATATTTGACTTGGATGGGTGGTTCTATCTTGGCTTCGTTACCATTATTTCAAGAATTGTGGATTACAAAGGAAGAATATAAAGAAGTAGGTTCAGGAATTGTACATCGAAAGTGTTTTTAAAAGTGGTGTCAATCAATTCAAACGCAAATTCTTCCAAGTAACTCCATAAAAAATGTTTATGCAATACGTGTTAAATTGCTTTCACTATTGCATGGATCTTGTCTATTACTACTACTTGGAAAAACCGAAAACTTTCAGTATTCTCGGATTCAATGCTCCGAAGGACACAGCCACTTCTTCTCACTGGTTCTATGATTTTGCACAATTTTCTGAACGATCCTTTTCAACCACAGCCAAGGCCAATACAAATCTCATGATAAGAATGGATTAATTGTCTCTTTGGACGCCTGCAGTTTATTGGAAGAAATGGAACATTGCGTACAATATGTGTTGAAACATGTGTTAATGACGAAGAAATCCATTCCCATATTATTTGTGGTGCATGGTGATTCGATTTCCATGAATTTGTATTCGAAGACAATGATTGAGATGGTGCATGAGAATGTGAACAAGTCAAATTATTCAGAATTTTCGTGTGTCGTGAAGGAACTAGAAACTCTGTATGAAGGATTGGAATGGTTGTATAATTTCAGTGTCACTCACTAGACTCTATTTAAGTGAATGGGTTTGTTCGAAAAATTATAATTGTAACGTTGTCAAGACACACGATCAATGTTTCAATAATATTAATTGTTCACGACCAGGAATTCCCATCAATACGAATGGACAGTCATCATAGTCATTTGGAGTTTCTGATAAATTGCTCACATTGCAATGAGGCAAATCTAAAATGGTCATCTCGGGCTCACCTCCCTTATACACATCCCAAATTCTCAAAACACTTCCCGAGTTGGTAATTCCACCACAAATCATGTATTGATAATTGTCAAAAAGAAACATTTTGTTGTCTCGTTCTTCCTTGATGGAATTTATGGCAAGGCGAGATTGTTCGAGTGAAGTTCCTAGTTCGTAATTGAGAAGACTCTGTGAAAGTTTTCTCTTGTCAAATAATTGAAATTGAGGTCTGTAATGATGTGAAGAATGTTGAATGGGTGATTCAATACTTTTTACAATAAATTGAAACTCATTCACACATTTCAAGTCACTGATAAATGATCCTTGAGAAAATTGAATTTCTCCAATAGTGGATGTTTGAAGTTGGCGATTTTGATTACTTGTTGTTCTCATTCGACAATCCATCAAGTTGACATTTCCATCTCTTCTTGCATATAATAATTCTCCTCTCTCTGTCACAAATGGATTCCAATACGTTAATAGCACATCGGAATAGCTGTAACTAGAAGTATATCCAATATGACATTGCTTGCTGTCACCGCTTGAAGCTCTATCCAAATCAATAATCACTCCTCCCTTGCTTAATCCTAATGCACACCATCGCTTATTTGGATGGACAGAATGCCAGAATAATGTCTTTTTTCGACAACTGTACAAGTGTTGATATGAAACATGGCATTTTTCACTCAAATGGGAGTCTTCGATCGAATTTCTGGGTGTTGGAATATCCTGTTCATAGAATACTGAAAATTTGGTGAGAACTCCAGCATTTTGTGCATGACCAGTGCATGACACTAGAAATTGAAATTCTTGTGCTGAATAATTGTTTCTATGAGTCGTGTGAAATGGAGAAATGTTTGTGATTGGAGACGAGAGACTGGATAACGACGTTGTCAAGAGCCTCTCTCCATGTCTTCCTTCCATTGCTGAAAGACACAAATCTCTTTGTGTGTCTGACGAGAATATACAAACTTCATCTTTAAAGGAGAGTGTCGAATGATTGTGTAGTTTGTTGAAATCCACTTTTTTCACCGTAAATAGGCACATGTTTGATGTGTATTCGCTTTCCAAACTTGTTAATCGTTTTTCATCAGCATTTAAGGAATGTGTAAATTCAGTGTGCAGCTGTGTGTGATCACCATCTTCTCTTCTTTTCTGTGTGAATTCACACAACGGTGAAAATTTTTCTCTAATTTCAAAATGTTTCATTCGATGATGTACATGCTTGTAATAATTTTTTGCATCTGCTGTTGGATGCATCAAGCGACTTTTAAATATCGTCATGGCCTTACTTGTGTGATATTTCTTTTGAGTTTTGCATTCTTCTATCATTAAAATGGAAGGCACATTAGAAAATTTCTTATTTACATTGTTGGCTATTGAGGAATGTATCTTGTTTTTTTGTGAGGTAAATGAATTAAAATGTTTCTTGTTGGAATGTGTTGCTGATAATGGCTGTTGCTGTGATGATCCAATTTCTTTCAACCTTGCATGTTCTTGCAAATTTTTCATCCTGTCTTTAGAATTTCCAATAAGAATGGAACGTTCCAAACCGTTCTTTGGAATTGGAAAATATCGATTAGCTGTTTCGTCAAAATAAAAACCAGGAATGTTCATGGTCGTACTAGAAGAAGATGATGCATATGAAGAAGCTGTTTTGTTTGTTGGAGGGGTTGACTGTGTTTGTGTTATTGGCTTGTTTTTTCGGTCATTTCTATTTACATGATGGGACGACGATGATGAAGATTGACCAAACACTCGTTCAATTCGATTCAATAAATTTTGTTCATAGTTTTTCTTTTTCGTGTTCCGATTATCATCGCGTTTTTGATTATTATTTTGATTTACATTCGGAGTGGTTGTTGCCATGCGGCTACTGCTCGAGGCTGAATCATTTCTTGCCGAATCATCCTGCTGTTGAAGTTTTCTCTTTTTTGGTTGTTGCTGTGATGGCAATGGATCATCATGATTCAAATCTTGTGTTTGTCTCTGCTCCTTCCGAGCCTTGTGATGATGATGATATTCAGAACGATGGTTTGCTTTTTCCTTTCTCGGCATTTTTTTGCAAGTTATGTTTAGGTTTTGTTTGAAGTTGTTATTCATCAAAATATTTATTGTTCATGTTTGTGTGGATTTATAAAATCATTTGTTAGATTTTCCAAAAAATCTTAGCTTGTTGTTCAGAGCAGGTGGAAAAACAACTTCCTTAATATTATTCCAAATGCCTCGATTGTATAAATTCAAGTTGAGCTTCTTATTTTGTTGAGCCATTTCACACATCTTTTCAAGTAATTTCATTTTCCATTCCTTTCGAACTTGTTTCTTTTTCTCTTCATTCTTTTTATGTTCTTCATCGTGATGTTCATTCTTCTTTTGATTGGCCGCCTCTTCTTCCTTATACAAGTCGTCGTACAATTTCTGAATATCAATATTGGACTTTTTCTTCTTAGTTTCAACATATTTTGTCACAATATCCCACAATTGTTCCAAATCCTTCTTTTTAAATGTTTCATTGGTTGTGGTATTGGTACACACCAAATAAAAGTGATATCCCCAAAATCCAAAAATCATTAAACCACACGCAGCAATAAATAGTAATTGAGCAACCACAACAATGTAACGAGAGAGCATGTACTGCAAAATGATCGCCAAACTGGCATTCACTCGTTCTCCCTTACTTGTCATGAAGGAAACATTCCATAAATTTTCCTCATCCACCACACTCCACAATGTCATGACATAGATATACACAGCGTACACCACGAGAAGGAAATTTGAAATTAAAAACAAGTGAAACCATCGATAATTCAATTCACCAACATCATTATTCAACCATCCACAATAATGATCAAATTTTGCAACACATTTTCCAGAAAGTGGACAATGCTTGGAACGAGCTGGTCTGATAATATCACAAGTGGTGCATTTTCGTTCGGAAATGTACATGACTTCATCGTAGGGAAAGGATTTTTCAAATTGTTTGACATTGTTCTTGTTGATAAATCCAGGATCGGAAAAGGAAGCTTTCAAAAAGGAAAAATAGGTCAATACGAGAGCAACGAGTCCAGTGTAGCGATGGTAAGATGGAACATATAAATTAGGAATGGCTTTGAAAACTGTGAAAAGATAGAGTACAACGTTGATGGAGAGAAGGGAAAGGTAAACGAGCTGTGTTAAGTTAAATATATAATGATATCATTATATTGTCATCATCATTGTCATAAAATTCGATAAAAAATTATCAACACAGAAGATGATGAACCCCATCGTTCCGATTCGAGAATGAATCATGATTTGCGAGACACAGGTTTCAAAGTATAGTCATTACATAAATCAGTGAGTATTAAATATATTTGTTGTCATCATAAAAATTATCAAATAAATTCATTGTCATGAAAACAGTTTCAAATCGGTTCGAATCGAAACAAGATGATAAAAACGCACCTGTAAGATTGGATTTCGAGAATGTAGGAAATACTTTTCAGCTCTTTTCAAAAAATCACTTCCGCAACAACAAGTACAAAGTCGCTTAGGTACGCTCACCAGGAATATGTAAAATTTACCAATGAGTCCATTCTTGTGGAAATCGGTCGGACCCATCAGTAGTGTATACAGAATGAGACCAGCCACAGAGGCATAGCCATACAGGAAGAATAGAAGGACAAACATTTTTTTGTTATCATCAATTTTATTGTTTTGGAAGCCATCATGGAATAAGGATAACGTTGGCCAGGCGCACATTAATCACAATTCACTCTACAAATGTAACTATTACCTTGGGTAATGCAACGTACCCATCGAGAGGCTGAACAAGGATACGGGAATTAGAATGTTCGGAGAGTTTTGACAATTCAAAAAGTGCATATGCAAATCATGTTTCACTTCAATACTTACGTTCATTGGCTTTCTTTGGACTTGCTATAAGTGATGGTGTCAAGACTTTGAGGTATTTCACTTCAAGTCCTGTACAGCTGTGCATGGGAATTTCAAACTTCATGCTTACAGGACCCATTTGAGGTGACAAGTCATACGTGATTGGATTATTGGTCACGATGGTAACCTTAATAACCTGCTCTAGAGCTCCAGGAAATTTCTTAATACCCCACAATACCACTTGTTCAGCCGAGTTGTACTCGTAACCGTTGTGTTGACCGCCTCCACATTCAACACTCACAGTGGCTGAATCTTTTGGAACTGGAATTCTCACAATAACATTGGTGGCAACTTTGGATGCTGGCAACTCATTTCTCAGTGTCACAAGAAGCTTCACTTTAAATTGAGATTCTCGAGAAAAGTATGGATTAATTCTGAAAGGAACGCTATACTCTTTGGTAGATCTGTACTCCATAATATTGAATTCTCCGTCGGGTGGATATAGTGACAACACTTTCGAAGTTTCCCACTCATTCAAATCGACGTATTGACTGAACGAGACATAATCCAACGTTACACTTCCATATATTCTGTTGGGCTCAGACGAAATGACAATATTTTCAGAGAGCCCGACTTTGATGAGCGGATCTCCTGGAATGAAGGATTTCATGGTGACGCATCCAATCACTTCAGAGAGGAGTATTTGACCAGATTCCGAAAAGGTTACATTAATCTTTTCCAACACATCAACAAAGACTTCACTCTTTTTAACAGTACCTCCTTGGATGGGTCTTCTTGCAGCTTGGCAGGTTGCCGTTCGGGGCTCTGAAAACTATTCGACGGGTAATTACAGGAATGAACAACCACAACCTCCTCATACCGACGCACAACAACTTACCGAAAATGCATTTCCCAAAGATGTCAGTAAGGACGACGAAGGCACTACAACTTCGACTGGCTCATTGGCAATGAATGATTTCATAACCTTAGTACTACAATCTTCAATGTAGCCATTATCAATAATTTCATCCAGAAGCTCGTAGACGAGAATGAAATTTTGTCGTACACTCTCCTCGTTCAACACACCACAAAAGTCTCGGATCAAATTCGCAATTCGGATCAAGCACTGAATGTATGTGGCTGGTGAAACATTGGATCGGGAAGTAAAAACGAAATACATGTTACTCTTCTTAATGGATATAAATTGAATTCCTTGTACTTCCTGAGAAAATGGGTTCGTAATGATGAGGATTCAGAAACGAAGAAACTTACAAAAACTGGGCTGCCATCACTTGTGAGTGATTTTATCTTTCTAAAGAATATTTCTTCCGAACCCTTAACAATATCATAACGATCTAAGGAAACATTGAATGGGGTTATTTATGTATTGTACATGCGGACGTCATACCAATCCACATAAATGATCAAATAAGAAAGACCATTGAAAAACACCTACAATCACGAGCAATGATTTTGTCTCCCCTCAAAGACAAGATAAAGAATTGAGAAATGGCCATATTTTTTTGCTATCATCATGCCTGTGCAACAGATCATCATCAAACCTTCATTCATGATTTGGTCAATTTATACAAGACAAGAGGTCGGATATACCCAATGTTGTGTTTTATTCGGATTGTTATGTACATTCAAAGAGCAGGTTAGCACGTTAGGGAGTTGTTAAAAGTACATGGTAGTATTACAAAGGTGGGAAAGCAACAAAACCATATGGATCGGGCTTTTATCGCGACTCAACTCTTTGAGTGGTTGTTTCAACATTAGTGTTGGATCCATTGGTACAGTCCGAGAGTTGGCCATTCTTCATCATCATGATCACGCTTTGACTTCGGGTCGAGAAACGAGGAGAGAGTCCTCCTTCCTGTAAACGCTTCTTCATCTTATTCATTAAAAATTGGGTGGGGTAATCAATTTCCTTATTGCGATCAGTCATGAAGGAAATTAAATCAGACATGACTACTGGAGTTTTATGTTGTTCCTTATTGTACGAGAACACATCATCGGAATGATTCTTACTATTGATCAATGTGGCTGGAGATGATTTACTTCTTGTTCTCGAAGTGTCTTGCAGTTGTGAGTACAAACTATTGCTTCTCACTTCGCGTCTTGCTTGGTGGCCGTTGCTACTATTATTACTATTGGCAGAAGTGGGTCTTTGATAGAGCGATGATGAGGCTGACATGGTGGTTGTAAAAATAGCAAATAACGTTTTTGAAAAGGTTTGTTTTTTTTCTTCTTTCAAATAGAAGGGAGAGAATGGGAGAGACAATTGGTTGGCAAGAGATAGAGAATAATACTGCTGCGAAGGTAAAATCGGAATGTATGCAGAGGGTTATAGGAGACGAGCGTCGATGGAACGAGAGAGAATGGATCAGTGATGACGAGAAGAAGGAACAATCTATTTGAAATTGCTATTATTAACTGTTGTTGTAAAATACAATCGATATGGGAGCTTGCTAATAAATGTTAGTTTGTTTTTTTTGATGTGGTTGGTTCTTTGCTGGAGAACTCCTTTTATCAATTTGAACAATAATGCAGATTCAGAAACTTGTAATATTTATCGAAAACTGCAACCTCCCACATTTCATGATTACGAATTTTCACTTGTCATGACTTTTTACGAAAATGATGAAATGTTCGTTGATGGTGTGATTTCATAGATGAATCTCCAAAATGGCCATCCATCACCTTTCTCTTTCAAAATTATTTTACCTTCGCCTAATCATGCTTGGTATCTCTTGTCGATGAGTTTCATAAGGATCTACTGCTCTTTGTGTGTCTCTGATTTGAGGTGACATGATTTATTTCAACAGCAAAGGCCCTTGAATAAAAAGAAATTATCAACACATAAAAGGATGATAAAAGAGATATTTTGGATGGGGTGAGAGTTTATTACAACAGTCAGCAAGTCTTCAACCTTTTTGTTCTGCCAAAGAGCGAGTTGTATTCCATGTAATGTCAATTGTCAACTTTTGTATGCAAGTCCATTATTAGCTTTCTGTTTACTTTTGAGCATGTGAAAATTAAATAAAGATACAATTTTCAATTGCAAGACTCAGAACCATTCAACTTTTGGGGTGATCATCTCTCGAAATAATCTTCTCATTGATTTCACTAACCAATTGTAGCCTCAAAATTGATTTACATGACTTCGAACGATCGAATGAGCGACTCATGAGTTAACGTTGGTAATTGTAAATCACACTCATGCTTTATTTCACAATCCTGATAAAATGAATGTTGAAACCAACGATCATTCCTGCAACCTTAATTCATGGTATTCCCTTAGAAACATTCAACAACCACTCAAAACTTGTATCCAATTTTTCTCAAGAATGATTTTCGTTCTCCTTGCTGTTCTTCATTCTCCACTCCTTTCGAAGCAAATCCGTCCACAACACCCAAAATTGCTCTTCCTTGATTCGTCTCTGCCAAAATCACTTGTGTTGGATTGGCAGTGGCACAATACACTCGACACACTTCTGGTACTTGTTTGATTGTATTCAAAATATTCACAGGAAATCCATTCTCAATGAAAATAATAAAAGTATGTCCTGCTGATAGATTGAGAGCATTCTTGATCGCGAGTTGAATTAATTTTTCATCGTTACCGGAATGTCGGATCAAACAAGGACCAGAGGCTTCGTTGAAAGCAATTCCGAATTTCATATTAGGATTGGTATTGATGATGGCTTCATGGAGATCTTCAACTGTTTTGATAAAGTGAGAATGTCCAAGAATGAAATTTGAATTTTCCTCCTTTTCAATGTTCACGAGTTTGAGATCCATCTGACTTGAATCCAACTTGATTGACCACGAAACGATTGAATTGTTTTTTTTTGATTTTCGATTTTAAGGTTCAAATTTGGAAATGAATGAAAAGGAAATGATCATGGTCACAATATTTCTATCATGAAGAGAAGCCACAGTTAAAATTCTTTCACATGATGACGAACACAAAACTAAATGATGACTTGACGGACGAGCTGTGATGTGATCACTCCATGTTCAGTCATACTCTCCAAAATTTAAGGTTTGGCCGGCAATTTTGTTACAGACCAAAAGATGTCAATTTCTTTAAACATTCACTTGTAGAAATATGCTTGACACCTTCATTGTCAAATCTATTATGTCCTAGATATAAAGAGGTCAAATTCTTCAAATATGCACTCGTAGCAAGATATTTGACACCTTCAGCCAATTAAATTGTATCCTAGATCCAAAAAAGTCAAGCTCTTCAAACACTCACTTGTAGAAATGTATTTAACACTTTCATCGTCAATTCCATTGAGGTACATATTCAAACAAGTCAAGTTCTTCAAACATTCACAATTAGCTAAACCTTTGATTGGCTCAGAAACTCGTTTGAACGAATTTGCTGCGAGTGATAGCGAGAGCGGAATTTGAAATGATACTTGTCTCCATTGTTTTGAAATTTTCATACAAACTCGAATGATAAACAATGATTCAAGAAATTGAAGAATTTCAAAAATAATATCATCCATGAATACTGTATTGATCTTGTTGTTGTAATTTGTCAGAAGAGAGGAATCATTTGTTACGGCAATGATATTATTATTTGATGATGAAATTGTTGATTCAGCAACACTTTCCACCGATGTTGAATCTCTTGAGAATTTTTTCTCTTTGCGCTGGTGCTTGCGAGCATTGGAAGCGTGAACGAGAAATATTTTTTAAAAACAAACACTATCAGGTTCTTGACTTGACAAGTGAAATATCGATAAAAAAAATGTTACGAAACTCTCCAGGCTCGGCCTCCAACTCGATCGACAATATTCCTCTCCCCGAATGGGATACTCCAATTGTTCTTCAATTCTTGACCAATCAAAAAGTAACAGACAAGAAAGTTCATCAAAGTATGTCATTATTTGAAAATTATTTTCCAAAATTAAAATTTTTCTGTAAATAGTATTTGAAACCAATCAGATCAACGGAATCATGCTTGCATCAATGACTCTTGATGATTTGAAGCGATTGGGTGTTCCCATTGGATTTGCCAATACGATCATCAAAAAAGTTGCTTCTTTAAAAGAGTATCAAGAAAAGTTCATTGACGCTGATGCTTTGGAAATGAGAGATTTAGCCAAAGATATCATTCCAAGCACGTCAGCCAAAGATATCATTCCAAACATGTCACAAGGTTCTGATGAATTACAAGGACTCTCGTGCTCCTATGATGCAAAAGATACTTCTTCTTCGACGGTATTTGTTGCGTGTCCCATGTGGAATGTCAACAAATTCAACGACACGCAAAAACAACAATTTGAATTCTGCATGCCAAAATTGGACTTTCTTCCAGAGACGAATAATCCAAATTTCAAACAAACCATTTGTCAGAATTTAATTTTCCCCAACAGATTCATGTATGAATACTTGAATCCCCAACGCATACCTGAATATAAACAACAAGTTCCAAATACTGGTAAAGAGTCGAGCTTGAAAGTAAGATTAGTGATCACAGAGCTGAGTGAAGCAACTACTCATCGAATTGTTAGAAAATTTGGAGCTATTGTTGGATTAACTGGTGATGTTTCCTATGGAATGGTAAGTGAAAACATGTGGAGTTCGTTTGATTTAATTTGACTTTCCCGTACGACGTTCGATTTGAATTCACAGTTTCACACAGCACTGATTGTTGGTCCTTGGTATTTGGAATGGGGTGACAAATCTCTTGCTATGGTTCGACAACGATCCTCTGCTAAGGCTGTGTTTGTTGCTACTATTGGCGAAATTAAGGGAACGGAAAGAGTGAGCCAAAAACTTGTAGCTCTTGCTCAAGTTTGTGCGGATTGGAATGCAACGAAAACGTATGACAAAACGAAATGTAATTGTCAACATTTCACTGAAGCTGCCATTGAAGCATTGAACATGTCAATTGAATTCAACCACAACATTGATGCCAAAACTAAAAAGTATTTGGAGAAAATGAAACAATTGGGATCTGGTGAGCGTGTTTACAAAGTTGACAAGGAATTGAAGAAAGTGTTGTTGGATTCAAATGTTATAACCACAGACAATGACACACTTCAATTAATTCAAAATATGAGAAAGAAAATTGAAAGTAATTCCAAATTTTATTTCAAAACTCACAAGGAATTGGATGAATTTGTGAAATTTGCCATAACTGTTCATCCTCTTTTCACATCTTCACAAGATTATGCTTTTTTGAAAGGATTTGATCGGGCTTTTTGGTTGAAATATCAAAGTGAGAAAAGTAGAAACGACATTCCATATCGCGAAACATGTAAACCATTAATGGAATCGGAAAGCATTTGTTTATGCCCATTCAACCCAACTCAGGACCATATGGACAATGTTAACATGACTGTTGTGGGACAAGATTTTGTGTTGGAAGCTCAATGTGGTTGGAAGCCTCCAAAACAATGATCCTGTCACGAACAAGCTTTTGCTAACGAGAGATTTGTGAACCAGGTAAATATTCGAACAAGTTTGAACTATCCCTTAATCGAAATTTTCAACAAAAAAATGCAAGCATACACTCATACTCTGTCCGATGAGGAGATTCAAAACAAAACCATGTATGTTAAGATGAAGCAATACAAAGATGCGATAAAGCAAGATATATTTTCCACTCTTATAAACAAGCCCATGAGAAATGAAATAATCATTGAGAAATTGAAAAAAGAAAATGATAGAATCCATGACCCTGAAGCAAAGGAGGACATTAAATATGGGATTAGAGTCTTGTTGTTACTTTCCGACTTTTCGGAGGAGACGGAATCTCTCGAATATGCAACACAAGCACACAACAAGTCTTCTATCATTTCCAGCTCCAAGTACAAACAAGCCTCAGCTTGCCGAATTCTCGTACACAAAGCTTTTGAAAATAATAGTAATGCTGAACTTGCGCAAGAAGCTTTGGAGATGCGATCAAACTCCAAAAATTTTCAATCCAGCTTAAAAGACTGCGCAAATGCTTTCTTTTTAATGTATCTAACAACTGCAAATTACTACGAAGAATCCTCGAATTACTGTATGAAAGCTTCTTTGTTTGATCAACAATTCGAATCTAGGTGGTGTTTAATTCAAGAACGGAAATTGGAAACATGTTCTTTGGAAGAAATGAAGTTATAATACGGAAAGGGGTCGTTTTTGGTGTTAGACCTTCTTATAGAATGATTAAGCATTTACATAAAGCATTACAAGAACGAAACAGGCCATACCTGTCAGAGATGGAGAAAATGCAAGTAAGAGAAGAATTACGACAGTGCCAATTACTCGTTCCACAAATGACGATCCCGCAAGAACCTTTTTATTTGGTGGAGGAGTTTATTCTGGAAGGTGTATGGAACGAAGAAAAATTCTTTGAAATTCGAAAGCACGTTTCTTGTATTACCCTTTTGAACAGACTTCTCTCAGCATTCAGGACTCTTGAAGATATCCAATGGTAGCTTATCAGATGAGAGTGTTGGAGCTGAATAGGCAGAGCGACAAGTATAACAGTATCAGTACGTGTTTACTGGCATAGGTTTGATATCATTCGGTTAGTTGCTGACAACAGAAAAGCTGACAAATGACTGTTTGATTTATTTCAATATTTCAAAAAAAATGTCACAAAACAACCATTACATTGACAACATTCCTCTCTCGGAGTGGGATACCTCTGTTGTTCTTCAATTCTTGACCAATCAAAAAATTACAGACAAAAAAGTTCATGAAAGTATGTTGCTCTCGTGGATGATCAAAAATTTTCAAATTAATTAATTCATGCGATGAACAAAATAGTATTGAAAACTCATGACATCAATGGAGCATTACTCGGTCCAATGACTCTCGATGACTTTAAACGTTTGGGTGTACCAGTGGGTTTTGCCAATTCCATTGTCAAAAAAGTTGCTGCTTTGACAGAATTTCAAGCTAAATATCTCGACACCAATTTTCATGAAATGGACGACTTGGTTATTGATATAATGAATGAATTAAATGAAGATTCAGAAGTTTGCCCATGCCCTGCATGGGATGAGAATCAATTCAGTGCCGAACAAAGGCAAGCTTTTGCATTTTGTATGCACAAGTTGGATTTCATTCCAGAATCTATAGACAAGAATTCAAAATCCAAGGCTACCATTTGTCAGAATTTAACATTCCCCAACAGATTCATGTATGAATATTTGAATCCACGACGTATAGAGAGCTACAAGATGGAAATAAGGCAATTAATGGTCCACGAGCCCAAGATGAAAGTGAGACTTGTCATCACCGTATTGAGTGAAACTGCTCAACTTAGACTCGTTAGAAAATTTGGAGCTAATATTGGCTTGTCTGGCGATACCGCTTGTGGAATGGTAAGTATAAATGGTAATTTGTGAATGCAACGTGTTGAAATTGAACATAATAGTTTCACACAGCATTGATTGTTGGTCCTTGGTATTTGGAGTGGGGTGACAAGTCTCTTGCCATTGTTCGAAAGCATTCTTCTTCTAGGGCTGTGTTTGTTGCTACTATTGGTGAAATCAAAGGTACCGAAAAAGTGAACCAACAACTTGTAGCTCTTGCCATGCTTTGTGCTGAATGGAATGGAACAAAAATGTATGACATAAAAGACTGTAATTGTCAACATTTCACTGAAGCTGCCATTGAAGCATTGAATATGACAAATGAATTTGAACACAACATTGATGCCAAAACTAAAAAGTATTTGGGGAAAATGAAACAACGTGGAGCTGGTGAGCGTAGTTATAAAGTTGACAAGGAATTGAAGAAAGTGTTGTTGGATTCAAATGTCATAACCACAGACAATGATACACTTCAATTAATCCAAAACATGAGAAAGAAAATTGAAAGTAATTCCACATTTTGTTTCAAAACTCACAAGGAATTGGATGAATTTGTGAAATTTGCGATAACTGTTCATCCTCTGTTCACTGCTTCGCCAGATTATGTTTTTTTGAGAGGGCTCGACAGAGGTTTTTGGCTGAAATATCAAAATACGACATACCAAACCGAAGACGACCGACCGTGCTTGTCCTCTTGCAAACCCTTAATGGATACCAAAGAAAGCCGTTGCTTGTGTCCTTTCAATCCAACTCAAGAACCTATGGACAACGTTAACATGACTGTTGTGGGACAAGATTACGTCTTTTGCAAGCTCAACATGATATTCTCGCCGACGGACTGCAACTTGGACTCGCAATGCGGCTGGCAACTTCCAACCTTTGAATCTCACAACTAAATTGTTATTGTTGATTTAAAGTTATTCAAAACTCAAGAAAATAATTAGTTGTTGTTTGTTTGAAAATGTTCAATATAAATGGAAATTAGTGCTTTCTGAATATCTCCATTGCATTGATCCAATATTTGTATCCATCGATTTTGATCAAAGAATCCCATCTCACGCAACATCTTAAATTGGGCACTATATTGTTGGTTTTTTTCATCCATTCCCATTAACAATGTTACAGAGCTCGTTTGTTGGTTAAGGTTGAACAATATTGATTCCAGTTCTTGAATTCTTTTTTTCATGGATTGAATAATTTCAGAATGAACTTCACTCACTCTGTAACTTTCTTCTGTCAGACCATTCGTGTAATCAATTTCATCTGGAATCATTGGGAAGTATTGTTTCGATAAATATCGAAAATTTTCACGTTCAGTCACCAATTTAAACATGTCTATGGGATGGTTTGCTGTGATTGTTCCCAAGAAATGACTATATTTCTGAACTAATTTTTGTTTTCCTAACTTGTTGGAATAATAAGGACACAACGATGTTTGTGAGCTTCCATTTACAGGATCTTCCTTAATTCCATTCCTGTCCAATACACACGTGTGTAAATAAAAATCCAACTCGTGTAACACAACAACCCACTTACCAAGGTGAGAAATATCTTGTGACAAAATCAATCTTATCCACCTCAACATCATTTCCAACAAGTTTCTTCAACTCCATTTTACTCTCTTCATCCATCTCATTCACTGGCATGTTCACTGCAAAGCCCTTGACATGAGTCTGAAAATCTTGGAGATCATCATCTCCCATTTGTATGGAAACTTCGAAAAATTTGTTTCAGTGTGATAGGAAATAGTTGGTAATGAAAATTGAAGTCAACATTTCTCAAAGGGGTATCTTGGTTTTGCATTGGCATCAAGTTGCCAGAGGGTGGATGAAAGTTGAGTCACACCGAAACACTTGGCTGTCGTGTTGGTGTTTGCCATTTTTTGTTCGTGTCCTAGTCTTGACAAATGACATATCCATTCTCACATGAAACGGTTTTTCGACGATTATTAATGTCTAACAGTTTGCATGTGGTATCACAATCCTTTGAATTTCACTAGATATTGAGCCACAAGTCCAACATAAAAATGAAAAGCAAGCAAATCGTCTCTACCCAAGAGTTGTTGCCGAATTCAACATCACCCCAACCAGAACTTGTACTTCACAATGCAACAACCCAACCACGAAACACAACAACCTCAAACGGAAGCTCCAAACGTGGACCTCGTGTTCGATTCTTGCCATCCTCTCGTATCTCGAGTCATGAAGTCTCACGTTCCATCGTTTCAAATAGTGCGAGTATCTTCAGAACAACGGATTATGATCCTCCATTCTCTTCGCCTTTGGAGCCTTCCGAAAGTGGTTTGTTTCCTGTTCCTTTCATGACTGGTAATAGCTTTTCAATGGGATCATTGGACAAGATGCTCTACATCTTTCAAGGACAATTAGAGCCTTGTCGTTATCAAATTAATTTCAAAAGAGTATTACAATCCTCCTTCTCGCTGAGTGAACCCGTTTCCATTCATGTAGAGGCTATGGATATGTCGTTTGATTTGAAAGCAGAAATTCAGAAAGAAGAGAATCATTGGTCGACCGAG
This sequence comes from Naegleria lovaniensis, assembly GCF_003324165.1. NCBI lineage: Eukaryota > Heterolobosea > Eutetramitea > Acrasida > Naegleriidae > Naegleria > Naegleria lovaniensis. The sequence goes on from NW_025407830.1 coordinate 115,660, forward strand.
TTTAATCTATTCCGAAATGACAATGAGAAAATTCAAAGGGTAAGCAAACAAGATGAGCTATCTCTCATTTTTTAAAATTAATCCTGATTTGGAAAATAATAATATATTGTGATGATCATTCGAATATGCATTGGGTTCAACATTTGGTTTAGATGGATTTGATCATGGTCAAAATTTGGGTTTCTAGATCCGTATTACATCATTCAGAACTATCCTTTGATTTGCTTTTATTCAAAAAGAAAGAAATTATTCAGTCCATTAAATTGGACATGTCCAATCCAACAAGCAAATCATTGAAAATTCCAAATGTTGGTGCTGGAATTTATGAAGTGTTCATTCGTAGTCAAAAATCTGAATCAAATGCATCGACACAAAACACTAAGTTGAATCGAAGTTGTGCCCAGCTTAATGTCAAAATCACTGCCTATGAGCACAATGAGATAAAAACCTTACATTCATTTGTGAAGACACCTGTGACGAGTGACACCTTGGAGTTCAATTGGAGAGATGAAGATCTTGTTGCTCCTTCAACAGCTCCTACTTGTATTCACAGAGAAGTTGCAAAAGGAGTGGCTTTCAAGAATGAAGACTGGTTATCTAGACGCTTTGTGGTGTATAGGAGAGCCAATAACTTGGTAAGCTCACACATTTCCATGACTCTCATGCCATCCAAGCAAGCAACCAATTTAGGAGCATATCAAGTCATTGTGTATCGTGTTAGTAGTGATACTCGTAAGTAGAATTTAATCCAAATTGAAAGAGTAATAGTATATATATTTGGAATTCCTATTGTACTTATGATTTTTGAATACAAAACCACAACATACACAATAGCCGTCATGGAAATTTCACAACATGAACTCTCTCGATTATGTAGCCATTTACTCACAAGAATTTTCTATGCATTTCACATAAAAAAGAATGCGAAAGAATTGAAGACCATCGTTCATTTGTGTGAAAAGTATGGACATGCCATTGAAATGTCTTCTCCACTGAGAAAAGTTCAAGCGATTGCCAACAGCAAACTTTCTCAAATGAACGATGAACAAGTCAGAAAGCGAGAGGCCGAGGAGCAAAAGAGTAAGGAAATTAGTCCATTGGAACAAGCCACTCTTCAAATTCTTCAAACCTTGGGCATGATTTTCAAAAACAAGCAACCCATCGTCGATCTTGAGGAGTTGTTTTCACAACAACAACCAATTATGGAAGAGCCTTATCAAAAAATTATCAGAGATGAATGTGACAATGAAGCAAAACAATGTGGTCCAATGTCGTATCTGTTAAAAACTCTCTATGAAACCATTCAAATGGTGAGAGAAGAACTCAAGAATGAACAACCAACCAATTCCTTGACTCAGTCACGAAAAGAACTTTTAACAAAGCAAGCAATTTGGAGAAAAATTGCAGGAACTTTTTCAAACACGGATGAAAAATTACTTTGGCAAGTTCAAATGGGTCCAGAAGATGAAGATTACTTTTTGTTAGATACTACTGACACGGAGATTAGTGAATTCACAGATGAAATTAGTGATATTGATGAAGACGAAGACGGCGACATTGACATGTATGATGACCAACATTGTGACCTCGCAGCAACCTCCAATGAGAGCAAACCCAAACTCATGAAGGAACCATCCAAAACTCTATCACGACCTCCCTCATCGAAAAGTTATTTGAGTTTTGCAAACCTAATGGCCTTTGCTGTTTTTACCAAGGACCAAATGGTTTGTAAACCTGGAGAACAGGAAGTTTTCAGCAAATTATCACCTGAACATTTCCAAGCCATTTATAATACTGCTCGATTGGTCATTCTTCATGGTTTGAAACATATTCAAAAGCGTACCATTTTGAGAAATAACCTCGAAATTTCATTTTCAAGAAAGTTGGCCGAAACTATTTCATATATTTTGAATTCTTCTCTAGCAGAGAAGTACATTCATCGAGATGAATTTTCGAAAGCGAGAAGAATGTTATATGCTCTGCAAGATGGCCATGAAGAAAAATACAATTCCTTAATGAATGATAACATGCTAACAAGCACTCAATCTGAAAGTGACCAAATGCACAACTGCAATGAAACTCAATCGGAATCCATCATCAGTACCACCGTATCAACCACGCAGTCACAGCCAACTCAATCTGAAATTCCATCCATTACCATTTGGTCTGAAGATCAAGACGATCACTCGCTACAAGAAGTTACCGTTTACTCAGCTCCGTATCAATTTTTTGGCATGACGAAGGTTTCTGTTCCAGAGATGAGCAACCCGTCAGAATTTGTGAACATCTTTGTCAACCAAGTAGAAGCACTCGATTCCTATATTAATTCACTCTCTGATAATACTACAGAAATGTGCGACGAAAACAATCATAGAAGTATGGTTTCTGCCTATATTCGAAAGTGTATTCTTCCAAGCTTTAGAGCTCTCTTTCTCGGACCAGAGGAAAATCCAGATGACATTTTCATCAGTGACACCTTTAATGTATTTCATTATTTTATTCATATTGTAAGAAGAGCATCTGTTCCACACAATGAAACCATTTCTGTAATGATCCAAACCGTCCTTCAGGTTCAACAAGATATCAGAATGGAAGATTTGTGGCTAGATGACAATGAACATTTAATGACAACAAGATTCAATGCTTTTTGGTGTCACGTCATCAATGCCAAAAAGTGTGTCGACGTTTTTGATGAAATTTGTAATCGCAACTATTATTCAACCTATTTCAAGAATACTCCAAAATTCATTCATGAACAAGTGAAACAAGCATTACGCAAATTATGCTCTCTTCCTCTTCAGTTAAAGATTGATCGATTCCAAAATGAATATAATCCATTCATCATTGTAGAGGAAGATGATTCTGTGACCGTTTCCAATGAATGATTCAATTGCTACAATAGTGCCCACCGTCCACTGTACGATCATACAATATCTCGTAACGATTCAAGTCACATCACCAAGCATTAATGAGCCTTCCATTTCCATCTCATTGCTTCATTAATTCAACAACCTTGAAATTGATCGATTCTTTATTTGTATACATTCCAAAAATACAGAAAACGTACTATTCATACAACCTAAAACAAATGATGCCAGTGATGCTCAGAGATCATCTCTCCATATTCGAAGAGCTTTTGTCCAACAGTAGAGTCATCTTTGTCATGATGACATGTGGATTTACATGCCACAATTAGTGTGACTCAGAGATGGTGTACAAATGGGATACCGTACAGAAAGATCATCTCTGTTATAGCTGATACAACATTTACAGGATATTCTCGTCAACCGGCTCTCCAAACCAACATCAAAAAAACATCATCATCTAGTAGTCATATCACTGTTGACACCAATACTTTCCAACCACCACTGTTGACACGAATATTTTCCAACCACCATGTCCAAAGTATTGCCTCATAACGAGCCATCATTGAGTGACAACAATGAACCAAACACTGTCCTAAAAGATACAGGCATTTTCGACTCTAACAATGAAGAGAATTCTCACTTGTTGAATGATGAACGCTCATCCAAATTCAGCTCTAAAAAGGGAGGATTGTTGTCATTTAAAGCATTTGTAGTGTGTTCCATTATCCTTCTCGTTGTATTGAGCTCGGTAGCTACCTATTTGTCTGTTTTCATTGGGTTGTACACTTCGATTGATACCATGACCTCAATGGTCGTGGCCAATGTGATGGACAAGATTGAACTCCATCTCAATATTGTTCTTGGAAGAATGAGTACCATGAGTAGAATTGCTGCCGAGCATTACAGTTATGGACTTGTCACTTTACCCTATTATAGAGAATACTTTTTCACCGCGTACAAATTGTACGGCATTTTCTTGGGTTATGGATTTCCTTATCCTTCTGAACGATATAATTACATTTGGATTGGAAAGGATTTTATGTACACAGCACAAGCTCCAGGAGCTCTTACTACTCGAGATTTAGTCAACAGTACCACAGGCCAAGTCATTAAATACAATGTGTCCACAGAGACAAGTCCCTTCAGCGTCCTCAAGAAGACAGATTATTTTACGTACTATGTGGAGGAAACTGCCAAGATTCCAGGCAATCCTGAAGGTGTTTTTGGCCAATTGTATTATCCAGTGAATGGATCTCTTTCATTTCAGTATGGATCAAAATTGTACGATCCAGTTCAGTTCAAGTTAGGGAAAAAAGTCATCAAAGGAGCGTGTCGATGTTCCATTCCACTCTTTCTATTGACCGATTTCCTCGAACCTCTCAAAGTATTTGAACGTGGTTATGTACTTCTCACTGAGGAAGGAAGTACGATGGCAGTGGCTGGATCGATCAATACCACGACGGCAGATCTCAAATCCACACTTTCCATTTTCAATATTACAGATCGAAATGCTGGTCAATTAATGAAAGACATTCAAAATGTCTATGGTTTTGATAAGATGCCCCCGAAATTGAAAATTACAAGTCTTGGTGTGAATTATATTGTCACTTCCAAACTCTACACCATGGAGAATGTCAAATGGAGAATTTTTGTGGTCGTCTATGAAGATGATGTGAGTTTAACAACCAATATTAGTATTGGTGTTTCCATTTCAGCTGTAGTAATCATTGTAGCATTGAGTATTTTGTACAGTATTGGATTGAGTCATATTGTCACGGGTCCAATTTCACATCTCAAACAACAATTTCAATTTATCAAAGTATTCGATTTGGATCAAGTTTGTTTCAAAAATTCTCTCTTCAAGGAAATGAACGAAATTTATTGCTCCCTCTTCCACACCACTCAATGGTTGAAAGAAATCAAATCCTTTGTTCCAGAGAATGTGTTCTTACAACTACAGAGCGATCAGAATGAGAATAATTCACACAAGCAAGAGACAACTGTCAATGAACCAAAGAATAAGAAAGGAACAACCGCACAACAACATGTCACAGCATCCTCTTCACACGATGATGGAATGTCTAACAATGAACTCTCCAGTCATCAATCGTCCTCTCGACACCATCAATCCATGGGCAGTAGAAGAAGTTTGGAAACTGGAAGTGGCCTGTCAGATGCCATGAATTTATTCAAGATGGGACTTACTTCCAAGCAGTGCACGGTGGTTTACATTTTGTTGCCAGAATATTTCTTAATGAATTCTCAATCTGAAATAACACATTCCTTCCCACGAATTCTCTCTTACATTGGAACCATTTCCAAATTAGTGAAAGGCGATTTGCAAATTATTGCAAACGATGAATTTCGTATTGTCATTGAACACAAGAATCAAGGAAAGAGTTCTGCTACCCTCGCACAAGAATGCGCTCTAAAAATCAAAACAGCTCTTGACACGTTAGAAAACATGATCAAAAAGAAAACACAATTATTCAGTATTGGAATTTCATCAGACAGTAAGGCCTATATTGGAAATTTAGGAACTAAAAATCAAAGATATTATTCCATTGTTTCCAATGCTTCGTTTGCAGCAAAGAATTTAGCTCTCATGGCTCACAAGGAAAATATCAAAATTTTAATTGATGAAGAAACACAAAGTCAAACTTCTCAACAATTTGTCACAAGGCCCATCAGTCGAATTTTGAATGAACAATATGTACAATCATGCTCTCCAAAGATTTTCACTGCTTACTACCTGATTCGTGACAGTGTTATAGAAAACGATGAATGGCTCTATGAACTTGAAAAAGCAAATGAAAATAAGAGTATTCAGGGAATGCATGAACATTTTAATGCCTTGTTCCAAAACAATCATGGAGAAAATCTTTCACAAGAACAATTTGTAGAACATGTTTCACGAGGAGTTGGAGATTTGAAGAAGTATGTTGCTTCTCACGAGAATGATGAATTGTCGATGAACATTCTTGAATTGTTTGAACATTTGCAAAAAGAAATTGATTATAAGAAGGACATCACAGCTCTTATTAACAAGGTTAAGGAGTATCATGTGAAAGTTCAAAGATCTTTAATTTACTCTTCGTCTGGTTTGATTCAATAAACAACTGTCCATCCAGAAAACCATAACCTCATTCATTTGAATTTTATCATGATTAGTCAATTACATTGTTATCTTTACCTGTTTCTTCTTCGAAAGCTTTTTAATCATCAGTGATCCAAGAAACATTTTCTGTGGTTTGAAAATGATCAATTCTTCGATTATACAGTTTTGAAGAATTGAAATTACCCCCTTAAAATCCATATCAATATCTAAGAGCTTGAGAGTGTTTACCTTGAAATTGAAACCGCGCTCAAAATGAATAGTTCCGTTATTACTGATGTTGTTATTGAGAGAAAGATACAACAAACGACGTTTGAACTTGGTGCGCATCAAATATTCAAATCCAATATAAGTGAAATTATTACGCTCTAGCATTAGTGTTTGAATGTTGTCCAAGTTATGATTTGATAAATATTTCAATCCTTCATCTCCAATTTCACAAGATGATAGATCAATGTATGTCAGACTTTTCATGTTGAAAGTATATTTACAGATCTCAGGTTGTGTTTTACAGCTACGAAGTTCCAGTCGTGTCAAGTGTTTTAAATTGTAAATGTGTTTTCCACAATCTATCGGTAATTGGCTTCCAAAAAGATTCAATGATGTCAAATAAGTGAATTGATCAGAAAGTAGTTGAGACAAAATGAGTGATGACTTGGAGTCAAGATTCACAATTGTGAGATTTTCAATGTCTTCATTTAGTATTTGCGGAATAACATCTGCATTGATGGTATTGTTATAATGAAATAACCTGAGAGAGGGTATTTTATGAGCATGTGAAAAATCAATCTTATATTTTGCAGGTACACCCCAGATTCTCAGTAAGGTTAATTGAAGTCCATGATTGAATATTTTATCAATCACTGAACTATATAGTTTTGCAGAAATTTCTAATGATCTCAAATGAGGAAATTTGACTGTATCAATATCAAAATTAATAGCTTCCACACTACCGCCTATCACAATAGTAAGGTTATTCAGTGATGATTCAATATGAGGATTGAATATGATAATGAAACCTCTCATAGGTATTACCTTTTGTTCAATGGAAAGATCTTCTAATTTTAATGGACCATTAACAATAAAATCAATGCAATCACAATCAATATTTGTGTATGATAAATGTAGTTTCTTCAAATTCTTCAATTCTACAAAATGTTCAACAATGTCAAGAGAGAGATTGATATCATTAATTGACAAAAATGAAAGCGTATCAGAAGGAAAAAGAGTAAAATTTGAATATGATAGAGTTAATGATGATAGTTTGGGAGAAGAAAATATTGTTTTAAATTGTGATAAAGTTAAATGACATTTAGAGAATTCAAAATGAGAAAACATTGATAAAACTTGTTGATTATCACTTTTGTGTTTGGTTTCCATTGGTATTTCCTTGAAATTCTTTCTAGAATATAAAATATTGGAGAATTTACTCTCGGAAGATGAAATGACAATTCTTCTCCATGATGAACAAACACCAGCAAATCTGATGATTTCATTTTGATTTAAAAATGGAATGATGATGAAAGCAATATCATCAAAAGAAGAATCGAGGAGATGTTTGTATTTTGTGTTGCTCTTCCTCCAAAGAGGAAAGCATGGGCGCATTGCCGTTATTTTTTCGTTCGGAAACGGAAATTAATGATGAATAATTGGTAATTAATTGTGAGACTTGGTTTCCAGTGTGAAAAAAAATCTAATTAGTTTATTGTTAGCACCACTGGTGCTGGTAAATCCGTGAGGATTGGGGTTTGTTTTTGAACTGGTTTTTTAAACCTTGAGTTTTCATAATACTTGGTGTGACATTTACCAACTGTTGGTAGGGTGAGAATTGTTTGGATTTCAGGCCAATTTTGGTGCGTGTTAGGTAAATTTTTAAGGTTGGGCATTTGAGTATCTCAAATCATTACTCCGTCATGATGAATAATGAAAACTTTCCTTCTTTCACAGTATCTTGATTCTTGATAATCGTTGAGGATACATTGTATTGATGTAATATCAAGGAATTTAGTGTAGAAAAAATTCCTAAAGCATTGAGTATTAGGGTAATAGTATATGAATTGTTTTAGAGTTCCGGGGCATTTGCAGTGAGCGCATTGTCTTTCCTTATGTTGTTTGATATGGTTGCTTGTTAAGTTTCTCCAGATTGACCACTTAGTATTTGTGTCAATTTTAGATTTGATGAATTTTAGATTGATAGATGACCAGTTCTTGGTAAGGTGTTGACTGGAATTATCTCTATCAAATTGGCTAAACATCACATCGTATCGTTTCTTTTGTATGGATTTTTTGATGTCGAAAATAAGGGTATTAGATGTGGCAAGGATGGTTTGGTTTGAAAAAAGCTTCTTAATGTCAAAATAGTTGTGCTCTTGAGCTCCTTTCTTAGCTAATTCGTCAGCTTTGATGTTTCCTTTGTTGACATGTCCTTTAATTTTGATTAGTTGAATATTTAGATTGGATTGTTGAATGACCTGTTGATATTCATGCTTGAAGCAGTTAAACATTCCGTTATAGGCTTTGTTTTTCAAAACGTGGATGGATATTTCACTATCTGTGTGAATTTTTGCCTTAGATTTAGGTGGAAGTATCTTTAGTGATGTGAGTATTGCTGATAATTCAGCAACGTTATATGAGTATTCGCTGTTAATTTTGTATGAGAAATCTTGGGTTTCTTGGGAATTGTTAACTTTGGCGGTAAAGCCGAAACCTGTTGAGTTGTTGAGATTTGATTTGTCAGTGTAAATAGTAAAATTCTTTCCTTTGAGTTTTGGAAAGATTTCGTTATTGTCAAATTGTTGAGGTCTGATCTTGTATTTCTTGATTGATCTGTTCATTTCTTTAAAAATCGAATTTTCGTATTTGATTCCTTCTGAATATACTTCTCTAAGAAGTTCATTATTATTGTTAATAAGATACAGGGCTGTTTTGATTCGAATTTCATCTGCAAAGATATCGAATCTTGGAATACCTAGTCCGCCATAGGTGATTGGGAGGTGAAAATAGTTTGTTGGACTAGCATTATGTATGAAAATTTTCTTTCTTATTGCTTTTCTTACTTCAATGTTATTCTATCAACGAGTGATTCAGGAATGTAATTTGTTCGTAAAAAGTGTGTAAATAAGCTAGTGCATTTGGCAAAAATTACTTTCTTAATGTTTGTTAATTCCATTCTTTTCAGTGGAATATATTTGAGTGAGAGTTGAAATTGGAGGATTCTTTTTTCAATATCTTCATTTAGAGTAGAGTCATCCCAAGGATAGTGTGTATGTACTCGAAGGTTTTTGAATCTTGGTATAATAGTACCGTCTATCATTGGCTTCATTTTGCTTTTAGTTGGGAGAGTGGTTGCCATGGATTTTGAAGGATTAATTTTTAGACTTAATTGGCCGAGCCATTTAGAGATATTATCAAGTCTTTCGTTATAATTGCAGTATCTATTTGAAACTAAATTAATGTCATCAGCAAAGCAAAGCAATCCAATATCGTTAATATTAAGTTTGGTTGGTTTGATTGAAATTTTCCATTGTTGTATGCATTTGTCAATGATGAGTTGAGTAATACAATCACACATAAGAGGGGCTAAAGGGCATCCTTGTGGTATTCCTCTTGTTTTTGTGAATGGTCTAGAGAGATGGTGATCAATTTCTAGCTGTAATATTTGACTCTTGTATGAGTTTAGTATAAAAGTTTTCAATTCATCTGGAAACTTACAATGAGTGAGAGCTTTTTCAATGATATGATCTTCAACGGAATCATAGGCACCTTCGATGTCTAAGTTTACCAAAAGGAATGACGATTTGTTCTTTTTGGCTAGAGATGAAAGTAATAATCCATGATTCATTGTGTTTCTGTGTGAAATAAATGCTTGTTGCCTTAAGTTGATGTGTTTGGAAGCCCATTGTCTTAATTCGTATGCAATTATATTGAAAAGTATTCTGTAATATATTGGGAGAATGGTTATGGGTCTAATATCATTTAGTTTTTGAATGTCTCTTTTGGGGAGTAATTTAACCCAACCAGATTTCCATTCTTCAGGGATATTACCTTGTTGTATGCAGTTTTCAAATTGGTCAGCAATAAGTTGTAGATGTTCGTCCTTGAGATTACGTATAATTTGGAAGGATATTGAGTCTAGACCGTGTGTGTTGGATTTCATTCTCGCTATCGCCTCTTTAATTGTTTTAAGGCTTATAACCATTTCTGATATGTCTTTCTGAAGTGCATCAAATGAATCATAGTGTGATTCGTTCAATGTTGTTGAGATTTGATTCATATCTTTCCTAGAGATGAAGTTTCTCCAACAATAGTCTGTTTCGAACTCAATGTCAATATAGAACGGTAGATGATCATTTTTGGATATTGGTGACAGAATAACTTCTCTGATTATTCTAATGTTGTTAGAAACGAAGATATGATCAGGTCGTGATTTTTGAACTGAGTTGATGACTTTTCTGACGTATGTGTAATTCTTTGGGATGACTAGTTCTTTGAGTTGGAAACACTCAATAAGTTCTTTCCATTCTTTTTCTCTCGAATTTTGTGGTTTCCTTGTGTTGATATTGAAATCTCCTAGCGCATTGTTGAATTCATTTTCACATTTTAGTAGAAGGTGAATAATAATGTTGATTATTTCATCATCATCTTCACCATCAGATGAAGCATAAACCGTAATGATGTTAATAGGTTTGTTTCTAGAGAAAAACCTTGTCCATTGAAGTTTTCCTTGTATTAGATTTTCGTTGGATATGAATCGTTTTCTTTTGTTGTTAAGAATATGGAAGAGAGCTGTTCCCTTTTGAGCTTTTCTAGCTCCAAATAGTGAATTAAAGAAGATACTTCCATTCCCTTTGTTATAGGGAGGGCCCTTTCAAACCTGCAGCCGCAGGAAACAGCCATTCAGCCAGGATAGTCCTCGCTGCCGAAATTATTTTCAGATGCAATCAACAGAATCCTTTGGCATCCGGTTGAAACAGGATTTTTGCGGCTGAGATAGGATTTCGATCAGGTGATCAGTTTATTTTGCTGACTAAAAAACCGTTCTCCACAATGACGGTTCTTAAAATATTGCGTAAAATCTTTAGAAACGTCCATCCAGGCAAAGGTTTTTGTTCTTCTTATTCCTTTTTGTCCACTGTTTGATTTGCTTAATTTGGCAGATGTAGACATGATTGTTTTCATCTAATTGGAGAACATAATCACCAATGCTTAAATATTCGGAATTGAGAGTCATTTGCTTCTGGTTTTTCAATTTGTTGTTTGTGATAGGTAATTCCTCCAATGGTGATATGTGCGTTGGATTGTTTGTTTTTGAAATTTTGTAGCAAGTTGTGTGGTTGATGTGTTCTGTTCCATTGCTGCTCCAATTTATCGAATTCCACAATGTCATTATTCGAATATTGTTTCAATTTGAATTCTTTTGTAAGTAAAACTTCAATACCAGGTATATTCAAATTAAACAATAGAGTATGAATGGTTGGATTCATATTCAGTATCTGAAAGCATGGCAAAAGTGCGACATGCTCTTAGCCACAATATTGTCAAGCCACTCCATAAAAATTCTCGATCATATATTCTTGCAGTTGAAAAGGCAAAAATACTCTGTTGTTGGGTGATGATTGAACTCTATACATTGTCAAACACAAACCGATCATTAATAACAACAATAATGGATAATGACAATTTATCTACCTTGAAGTCGAACTATAAATTGACTCATCATCATCTTCGATGTCAGTATTGTTATGATTTGTTTCTTTTCTTTGAGGAAGATGCGAACGATTCCACAAAGCTCTTTTGTTATGAACATTTGTTTGACATCATCTTCAAGCCAAAAACAACCACCAAAATCCACAAACATCCGGATTCTGGAGGATTCTGGATTTCCACAAAGTTTGGGAAGTCAGCAGGAGCTGGCAGCCGTCCTTTTCGGCTGTTTACAATCGAAACATTCCTGCCCTTCACTACGTTCAGAACAAATCATCTATAAAAAAGGCCAACTTTCAAGCATTGAACGTGATCAGAGACACAAACTAATCCAATACTTTCACCATTTAATATAAAATTTCACATGTTTGTCTTTGGCTATCTTAGTTATTACATCCTTATCAGATTGTGGGATGTTTTTTTTATAGCCCACAATACGAAGCCGTTCTATTGCTTTCATTTGAAGTGCCAACCTAATACTGTTGGCATTGAGATCAGAGCGTACTAAAGTGAGATCATTAATGCGAAGGTTTCCTTTTGAAAGAATTTTCATATCTGCATCAGTCACGTCGGTGAGTTCTAGTTTCAATGCATGTGGTAAATATGTTGAGGCAAAAATAGCCATGCCATCACTGGGTATTCTTTTGGTTAAAAAAAGATTCTTCAGATTTCTTAATTTCCCTTTTGCAAAATATTGTAGGTCAGATTTATCAATGATGAAACCAATTAAAGAAATATCTGTGAGACTTTCTATCATAAATATATATTTTGCTCCTTCAAAATTAGATTCCCAACGACCAATGTGAAGAGTTGTTAAATGTTTCAGTTTGGTAAGGTATTTGATACTCGATCCAATATCCTCTACGCGACGGCAACTTTAGCTGGCAAGTAATACATAAACCTACTTCTGTTCTCTCCTTATGTGATATCATTCTCTTCTATTGTTTGCTAAGATATCGTTTATGCATTTGTTGTGGACTTTTAATGTGATTGGATGGCAATAAAAGGAAAATGCCGCCAACACCCCTTTTTTACCGTTATCAAAAAAAAGTCAACATCATTAAGTAGAGGTATTATAATTCAACAACGGCACCCTATGACCGATAAACAACCTTCTGATGTCACCATAGACTTGATAAACCAGGTGATAGAAACAAACTCTGGTAGAGGGTTTGGTCCTGGACATTTTGAAGGCTTTCAAAACGATTCCGAACACAATTCTTTTGGGTGTCAAGGACATGGAAACCACTTGAACAGTCTTACACCTGTTCGTTGTGTTGAGCAATACTTGCCTGATCATTTGATAAAACATATTATTCACTTGTCCAATGATCCAACTATTCCTTGTACTACTGAAGATCCTGAACCCTCAGACCATATCAAAGCTTGGTACACCTCGCCACCAGCTGATAATGAGCACAATGATGATGATTCACATGATGACGAAGACACTATCATTCCATGTTCGAGTCAAGAATCTGAAGATGAACAGGATGACTCTTCCTCTACAACACACACAGCAAATATCACCGTGTCTGACCTATACCTATATTTGGCAACTGTTATTGCCATCATGCTTGCTCCTCAACCTGAGCTCACAGATTACTTCTCAACAAGTGTATTCTTTGGTAACGAATTCATAAAAAGTATTTGGAGTGGCAGAGATCATTTCCTTTCAGTTCATAGAAGTGTTCGTGTCAACCCCCACTATTTTACCAGAGTGTTCAATCAAATTTCTTTGATAATTTGGAAACCCTTCCCGAACGTCACAGTTGATGAAACATTGATACAATTCACGGGCAGATTTAAATTTAAACAACACATCAAAGGAAAACCTGAAGACACTGGTATTAAGTTTTATATGATGGCCGACGACTTGTGGTTCGTGATAAGATTGTGGCCTTACACAGGTCATCAACCACAAGTTCATATCTTAGTGATGGATTTTGTTTCCTTCTTACCTTCTCATGAGTACAATATTTGCACTGATTCCTACTTTGGCCACCACAAGACGGCCCTACTATTGAATTACCACAAATTCCGGTTTACGATGATTTGTCCCAAAAACAGATTAGAAGAAGAATGCAAAAACTTACTCTCAAGGTATACATTATCAAAAGGTGAATGGATTGGTGTCACTAATGGAGATTATGTCGCAATTCATTACAAAGACAAAAAACAAATTACTTTTCTTTCCAACATGGTTACTTTGAAGAAAAGCAAGAACAAGAAGAAAGGAGCTCCTAAAGTAAAAGAGCTCTATGAGAAGAAGCATGTGAACGTAGATGTGGCTGATAGATATGCACATATGTATCCCGGTTGCCATCGGGTCAACAAGTGGACTCAAGCAGCATGGATGGGAATTTTCCGAATTGTACTCGCAAATTCATGGATTTTCTATAAGAAAGCCAAAAACACTGATATTGATTACAAATCATTCCTGATGAGAGTGGCTGTCGGATTTGCCCAAAAAGCAGGTGCTGATCTTGATGATGAAGGAAAAAAACTATATGATGTTCATATGATTCAAAGAGTGCATGATCGTCATGGCCATCATTGCCATCATTGCAATAAGTATCCAACACACACAAAGTGCTCACAATGTGATGAGTGGGTATGTGAGCAATGTGTTAATTGTGGTTGCCAGAATCCAAAACGATCACACACAAAATAACACCAATAAATTCGTTTTTACATATTTTTTTTCATCCGTCGCGTAGAGGATATTACATCCTCTGATATCAAGTGTTATCAGATTTGAAAATTTATCACAAAACAATTCCAGTGAGGTTGTGTCAATATTTCCACTAAATACTTGGAATGACCTTAAATCATCTATCGTATCAAATATGTTCATGATATGACTACTGTTACAAAATAGTAGACCTAAATGTTGTGTATTGTTGGATGTAAGGTATCTCAAAACATTATCAGTGATTTGATTTTTAACATCTTTAGAAGGCCTGAAGAAACAGTCAAATGAGGATGTAGAGATGATTACTTCTTGGAGAGATGGAATTTTGTCAAGTAAGGAAAATTGAGATCCATTTTGTAACAGATTAGCAAATCTCTCAGTTATATGAAATTTTAGAGTATTAAATTGAATTCCACTATTAAGTATTCTCTTTAAGCTCATCATATCCAAGTCAATCTTTTTTAGTTCAAGGCTACGTAACCATGGAAATCTTGAAGGATCGAAATCGTTAACATTCACAATCTCAATATTCGAGCGCGAGCGAGGGATGCCTAGGATTTCTGTTTGCCTAAACACATGTTCTATAGAAAGTTCTTTCAAATTTGAAAGACATGTATTTGGTTGAAATAATTTGCTGATACCCTTACTTGTAAATCGACTGTTGCATATAAACAATGATTCTAACCTTTCTGATAATGGACTGGATAATATTATTTTGATCAATTTATCACCGTTACAATGGTTGTAGTCGAGTTTTAAGTGTTTTAGTGAAGGAAAGTCTTTTGAGATAGATTTTACATCATTCAACGATAGTTTCAGATGGTGTAGATTGAGCTCTGTCAATGAAGCATTGGAAATGAACGGAATAGATGGCACATCATACAGTGTTAATGTTGTTATTTTAGGTGATGTAAAAATGGAATGAAAGTGAAACTTTTTAACTACAGAACTCTCAATGTATACCTTGTCGAAAAACAAGAACACATCTCCGAATTTGTTTGGTAGTTTTGATGAATACGAGCCAAAACGTTCGAACATTCTTCGAAATGTAATACCATCAGGCCGTGATGACTTGACAATGCTTCTCCATGATGAACAAACACCAGCAAATTTAATAATATCCTCTTGATTTAAATATGAAATAATATGATAATTGATGATGTTTGTGTCAAAGATGGAGTGGTTGTGATTCTTTTCGGATACTTCAATATATTCTTTGGTGAGAAAGAAACAATGGAATAAATTCATTTTTTCTGTGGTTAGTTGCCCGCGATAGCTCGGTTGGCACAACATTTCAATCATTACATATTTCAACAAGAGGTGGGAGCACAACATGTAATCAAAATGAATCCAAAAAATTTTACTAATTTGCAGATACAACAACTCCTCCAACAACAAAACAATATGGCAGCCTTGGAATTGATTAAAACAACAAGACAAGCTCCATACAGAGTGAAGTAAAAACGGTATTTGGGAGAAATATATTATTTCAAAGAGTCAATGACACAGTTTTGTAGATTGATTTGTTTTGAACGTAGTGAATAGCAGGTATATCCCTTTGCTTTGCTTAGGGACTTGCTTTCATTCAATAGTTTAGGTCTAATTTCTCATCAACAAGGTCATCAACCTCAAGACATAACTTCAACTCTACTCAATAAAGTCAAACGACAAAATATGCAGAAAATCCCTCAAAGAGGAAAATATTGGCGCATTTCCGTTTAAACTGACAATGATAAGCGTTTGCGACATTTTGCTTTCCACAACCAAACCATTACTGAGAGACGAGTTCAACAATGGAACCTTACTGTTGAAAAAGAGAAAACCTCATTCCTTTGAATATTACCATGATTAGTCAATTACATTATTATCTTCACCTGTTTCTTCTTCGAAAGCTTTTTAATCATCAGTGATCCAAGAAGCATTTTACGTGGTTTCCTTATGCATAATTCTTCTATGACACAGTTTTGGAGAATTGAAATTACTCCCTTATAATCTATACCTGCATCACGAACATTGAGTCTTTTTACAGTAATATAATTACCATTGTCAAAATGAATGGTTCCGTTATTACTAATGTTGTCATTGAGAGAAAGATACAACAAACGACGTTTGAATTTGGTACGCACCAAATATTCAAATCCAATGTAAGTGAAATTATTAGAATCTAGCATTAGTGTTTGAATGTTGTCCAAGTTATGATTTGATAAATATTTCAATCCTTCATCTCCAATTTCACAAGATGATAGATCAATGTATGTCAGACTCTTCATGTGGAAAATATATTTACAGATCTCAGGTTGTATTTTACAGCTACTAAGGTCCAGTTGTGTCAAGTGTTGTAAATTGAATATATATTTTCCACAATCTGTCATCATTGGGCTGCCAAAAAGATTCAATGATGTCAAACTAGTGAATTGATCAGAAAGTAGTTGAAATAAACTCAATGATGATACAATATTGTATCAAGATAGGAAATTTTTACATATTCAATGTCTGTATTGAGTATTTGTTGAATAGTATCCACGTTGATGGTGTTGTTATAATGAAATAACCTGAGAGAGGGTATTTGATGAGCATGTGAAAAATCAAACTGATACCTTCCACCGATATTCCATATTCTCAGCAAGGTTAATTGAAGTCCATGATTGAATATTTTATCAATCACTGAACGATGAAGTATTGCACAAATCTCCAATGATCTTAAATGAGGAAATTTGATCGTGTCGATATTACAACCAAGAACTTCGCCATTACTTTGAGCTATCGAAATTTTAAGACTATTCAGTGATGATTCAACATGAGGATTGAATACAATACTGAAACCTCTCAGAGGTATTACGTTGTCTACAATGGAAAGACTTTCTAATTTTAATGGTCCATTAACAATAAAATCAATGCAATCACAATCAATATTTGTGAATGATAAATGTAGTTTCTTCAAATTCTTCAACTCCACAAAATGTTCAATAGTGTCAAGAGAGAGATTTATACGATGAATGGACAAAAATGAAAGTGTGTCAGAAGGAAAAAGAGTAAAATTTGTATATGATAGAGTCAATGATGATAGTTTGGGAGATGTGAATATTGTTTTGAATTGTGATAAAGTTAAATGACAATCAGAGAATTCAAAATGTGAAAACATTGATAAAACTTGTTGATTATCACTTTTGTGTTTGGTTTCCATTGGTATTTCCTTGTAGTGCTTTCTAGAATATAAAATATTGGAGAATTTACTCTCGGAAGATGAAATGACAATTCTTCTCCATGATGAACAAACACCAGCAAATCTGATGATTTCATTTTGATTTAAAAATGGAATGATGATGAAAGCAATATCATCAAAAGAAGAATCGAGGAGATGTTTGTATTTTGTGCTGCTCTTGCTCCAAAGAGGAAAGCATGGGCGCATTGCCGTTATTTTTCGTTGACACCAGTACCAATAATTGCAGAAAAAGTGAAAGATGATAATCTATCATGGCTCAACAGAAGAATATTGAACCTGAGAGTTGTACATGACAAATCCATACAGGCCTAACCATTAAAAGTACCTATGAATTCTCTTTGTGGCAAATAAATAACTGAGAAAAATTTAATGCAAAGACTTAATTTCTTTTGGCTAACTGGCTAACAACAAAACTGTGTGATTTCTTCTCCTTCTTTTTATAATTTCTTAATGTACGGGCCAACCCACATTTACAACAACAGGCTAAACCAAAAGCAAATAAGAACAGAGCCACACCAACCCAACAAAACACTACCATTGCTATGTAAAAACCTGAATAATTCTGCTGGTAGGGGTAAAAGACAGAATCTTTTTCGTATACATAATAAAATGTAGAAAAACCTATATGACCACCTAGTTGTGTGGAAATCGCTACCAAAGCTGCTGCTATCGAACCATATCTAATAAACTTGAAGAGCTTGGAACAATAAGAAAAAAATGCAACGAGTAAACTCTCCCGTCATCGGACCAACCTCCTGTACCATCACACTCCAAGACGCCATTGAAATCAGGGTGAGCTATCTCTCACAACATGAAAACTCTACCTTGACCATTGGTTGTTTGCAACTCAATGAATTTGGATTTTTAACCGATGGTATGCTTTTTAAATTTTGAAAAATTGTCATCATCAAATTGACATTTCCTAATTTCGAAAAATATTTTTGATGATCCACTTGTAATCTTGTGTGTTTGAAATTTGATTTGATTTGTAAATATCAAACAATATTAATGACACACACTCATGAACCCGAAAATAGTTCTTTTCGATGCAAGTTCTTCCTCCTCATTAAATCCATTATTTCAACTCTCCAATTATCACAACACGCTCCGAATTCCCTCTGCCCATCAACAGTGTGTTCAATCCGATCCGTATGGATTTGAATACACTCAGAGTATTTGTGTGAAACCAAATTTGGCGCATTTATTTTCAACTCCAAAGGAACCTCTCGATAATGGAATGAAACTTTTTCTGAAAGATTTTAAAAAGCAGCCCATGAAAGCAAATACATTTGTCGATGCATTGTATCCTTCCAAAGTTGATACAATGAGAAAATTACAACTTGGAAATAGTGAAGAGTTGATGAACCAAGTGGCAGATCCAATGAGATCCTATCGTGGAAGAACGAAATGTATTGTGATTTATTTCGAAGGTGAATTCGATAAGGTATTGTCTCCACGTTCGAATGTGACTATTGAATGTGGAACAGTTGTCTTGACAAGTGACAGCAAGGAATCCTTTACAAGTATTGGAAAACTTGTCATTCCTTCCAGTAGTTTCATCAATGTGAATCGTCTTGATTCCAGCAGTGGTGTGTTTTTGGGAGCCATTTTGAAAGTCGAAGGCAATCATCAAGATGTTGTATCAACACCAAGAGAAGCCATTTCTGGAAATTGTTCATTGGAATTAATTGGAACCAATTTGAGTGCTAACAGTACCTCCATCATGGACGCCTACAACAATGGATTGATTCATTCTAGCTTGAAAAAAGGTAAGCGAAGATCCAATAGAGTGTCAACAACAATTTCACACAACTCTTTTCATCATTTTCAGTATTTTCCAATGAGGAAGCAAAGGCGGTCATTGAAAAGCCCTACAAATACTTTGAACTTAAAAAGTTTAATTCCATCATTCTCTCGACTTCTCATTTCAATACTGAAGAACGTTTCACTTTTGAAATCAAACATGGAATTGTTGGAAAAAATTTCACAATTAATTCAAAAGCAATTTTATTGGACAATACAAACTATGTCGTTGGACAAGTTGGAGATTCTATTTCCAGCAATGATGATATTCCCTCAATTTCTGTACGCAGCGACTCTTTGACGGATTACACTTTTTCCATTGATTTGAATCAAGTTCCAGAACCAGTTGAAAAGATTTTATTCGTGTCTTATATTAAGGGAGGAGTTGACACAAACTTTGTTCGAGTGAATGACAGTGTGTTGAATGTCTACAATTCCCAAGACGAATTGGTGACATCTATTATGGCTACTCCTGGTGCTGAAACTACCTTAATTTTTGGAGTGTTACACAAATTACCATACAAGTCCAGCAAAACAAGATGGGAACTCTTCAACATGGATCAATACACGGATGAACATGGTTCTTTGGGTGCATATCGATATGCTGTACGTCATTTACCAATCGTATCTCCAATGAACGACAAACATGATGGTGAAAACACGTTTTCTGAACATAATCCAATCTTTAGAAACAAGGGTGGTATTCCATTCTCACCAACTCAACCACTTCAATTACGATTGAAATTAGGAAAGCGCTTACCTCCATTTTTGTCTGAAAACGAAACGACATGCAATGTGAGCATTTGTTACTTTGATCCATTGGGATATTATGTCCATCAAGAAAATGCCAAACTCATCAAAAACAAGTTCACTCCACAGTTTAAATTGAACATGAAAGAAGATATTGCAGATTGCGTTCACACTGCATTTATTAAGGTATCATTGAAGTTGCCACAAATCACTCTAAATGATGAACCCAGTCGATATGAGGATATTGATGTTGAAAATGAATCTCCAAAAAGAATTTTTTCACATCAACATGTTGCATCTATTTTGGATGAACAATTTAAATTGCTTTTATCTGTAGAGCACAATGTGAATGAATATGGATTTATCGTTCACGAATTTGAAAAGAATGAGCAAGAGGCCAAAATGACCACAGAAAACATGTCAAATGAAACAGTGATCAAGCCATTATTTGAAACCAATGTCGTATTGATCAAGTTAGAGAAAATTGACAATTCCTCCATTTGGAAGTTCACACCAATTCGTAACCTTGTTCCAAACGATTCTTTGACATGGGCTCAAATTGTTAAACAGAGATATCTTGCTGCATTGGTGAAAGCACGAGAACCAACAACCGTTCTGGCCCTCAACACAGCAAAAACTCTACCTTTAACGTCTGATGTGAACTTTAAAGGCAAATTTACTCATGTCTTGTGTATGGAGAGGTCTGAAAATGTCACGTACAAACCCAAGATCAACATTTTAACTCCTACATCATTTTTAGAGCTTAACGATAGAGGGAACAATGCATGTTCTTCAGTTCAAATTATTACAAATCCTGACAAGTTTTATTTATGTGGAGAAAATTCAATCTTTGAAGTGGCTTTTCAAGAATTTGATTTCACCGATGTTCTTGAAACTGTGTTAAATTTGGAATTAATGCATGATTTGAATGATCAAACCAGTCAATCTTTAATTTCCTTAAAACTATTTGACTTGAAAACAAGAACAGAAACATTTAAAATTGAAATCAATCCATCTTCATCGAATTGGAAAAACAACGGCGATGTATTATCTGTATTGGCTATTTTGAAGGACCTGTCAAGGAAGATGATTCAATTCAAACGTATCAGTGTCCTGAATGAAAAAAATTACAGTTTATTCATGAGCCCTAAAACCATCAAGGTCACTATTGAAAAAGCAGAAATTCTAATTTCCAATATCAAAGAGTAAGTATCATGTATTGCGCAATTCGTTTTTTATATTCATTCTTTAACGACACATAGACCCAAGGCGTATGTGGCATGCAAGTTTTCTGATGGAAAATCGTTGGGCGCTAAAAAGAATTGTTTATACTCTACACAAGGTATGTTCATTTGAAGACATGATATTATGATTCATGATTCACACATTTCAGTTTGTTCAAAATCGTATTCTCCAAGTTGGAACGAAACTTTTGAAATGTAAGTTGTGAAAAGAACATATTCTTGTGTGAATGATTTACAAAATATTATTGTGCCATGATGAAAATCATAGACCAATCATTGCAGGATTAAGAAACGACAAACGATCTTTGGTAGTGCATATTCTTTCAGCCAAAAAATTCAAATCTGATCTTTATTTGGGGTGTGTCACTTTGCCCATGCAAAAATTGGTCCCAGGCAGTTATGTCTATCCAATAGAAGTCAATCCACTCGAAAATCAAGTAGAAAATATTAAGGGAAATATGCACTTGAGCTTTGAATTCAAGTGGGATTGAATAAACATGTCACCTGTCAAGATGGTAAATCTCCAAACAAAAAAATGCTCTCTCCCAACAACACGCCAGCTCTTTCAACTCCACCTCTACTCAACAAGAAACCCATTAAAGATTGGAACACGGATGATGTTATCGAATTTTTTAAACATCATCAATTTTCCGAGCCATTGATTGAATGTTTGTATTTCAAAATTTCAAATTTCCAAATTTAGGTCATCATCAATTTTTAAAATTCAGGTCTGAAAAGTCATTCATGTATTGGAAATCAATTGATTGGAGATTGTGTTTTGAATGATCTGATGAATATTGGTTTGGATTCCAATGACGCAAAAAAGGCATGTGAATTGTTACAGGAATTTGAAAAGTCATTGAATACCTCCTTCGCTTTGGATCAAGCTGCCAGTTGTCAAGCAGTGGATGCCAGCTCTTTTAATGACACTTCTTTCCTCCCTGATGACCCAGAAAAGTTTGCTTGGTTGCAAAATTTGGTCGTTGATTATGAAAGTTATGAAAAGATCACATCTCTTTCTTATACAGAGTGGTCTCATGAAGATTTAGCGTTGTTTTTAAAAGCCAACAATTTTCCATTGGATATCATTTACAGTAAGTTGAACTTTTTCATTTTCAAATTTTATACTTTGTATTTGACAACAGACATTTACAATAGTGGATGTGACGGGACAGTTGAGCTCGAATTATTGCAAGATATTGTGAACAGTGACATTGCCAAGTCCGTTTATCATCGAATGACCCAAACTGTTCCTTCTCCAGTCATGAGTAGTGATATTGAATTGACAAGTATTAAGAATGATCTCATTGGAATATTTGGAAAGGATAGTAAACAAGGAAGTCGACCAAAAGTTGATGATTCAAAACTCTGGAAAGAGGAAGAAATGATTTCCAAGCATTCAGAACGTAAGTGTGAAATTTATTTTTAACAATTTCACAATCCACATGTTACTACAAAAGGAATTCGATTCATCAAACAAAAATTGACATGTTTGAAATTGAATGAAGAAGAATTGAAACAAGTGTCACAAAATTTAGTCTTTCCACAAAGATTCTTGCACAAGTTCTTAAATCCAAAAAGATTACCACTTTCACAACAATCCACTCAACCACCATCGGAACCATTTATGAAAGTGAAATTGGTGATTATGAAACAAAGTCATCCTTCCATCATTCGACAAATTCAAGCATTTCCTGATGAGCTTAAAAATAAGGTGACAAAGGAAATGGTAGGTTGTTTCGATTTGAATGTTCTTTGACATTTTGATTACTGAAATTGAATGTTAAATATTTGACATGGCGATTACTGACATTGAATAGTTACAATTGGCGATCATGGTAGGACCATGGTTTTTAGAATGGACCGATTTATCGATTGCCATGGTGCGTACAAAACCCTCTTGTACTCCTCTCGCAACGATTGAACTTGGAACTGTTCAAGGACTTGACAATATGAAAACTGCCATTCGAAAAGTTGCAACTCTTTGCACTTACTGGAATGCAAGCAAGAACTATAACCTTCATCGATATAACACTCATTCCTTTTGTTATTGCATTTTGAAAGAAATGAGAGTACCATTTGCTCTCCCCAATCATGCCTTTCTTTCCATGATGGAAAATAATGGTTTTTGTGAATTGAAATATATATGGAATGATTTGTCATTGACTCAACAATTACGTGAAAGCAATGAAATAAGCTGGGATTTGAAGAATGAGCTTTTTAAAGGGAATAGTGTCACATTTCACTCCAGAGAACTGTTGTGGGAGTTTGTGGCATCCATTCAAAAGATTCAACCCAATTATTTCAATGACAGCGAAAGAAAAATGGACTTGCAAATTTTAACAGGATTTGATCGATTATTCTGGGTGTCAGAATCCAAATCACCAATGGGTGAACAATTGAGAGAAGAACGTATTCGAAAAGAATATCACTCGCCATTGCTCAAGAATAATCAAGTACATGCAAAAAAGATTCATCGAAATGTGTTTAATGTGGATTTTAGAGTGGAGGAATTTAAGGTGGTCGATCAGCCCTATGAAACTATTCTAGTGGGTGATGAGATCAGAGAATATCAAAGTTTGAAAAGAAAATAAAAGTTATTTGACAAGTGACTGATTTTCATTGTGTGAATTTTTCAATATTCTCCTTAAACCACTTTTCAATTTCCTGTAAATTAATGGTTCCCGATTTATCCACATCTATGGTATCAAAAAAGTATAACAAATTCTCCTTACTTGGCACTCCAAGCTCAAATTGTGTAAACAAGTCAGTGAGAAATTGTTTAAACTCATTTCGATCAATCTGGCCATCCTCATTCAAATCATACTTGTTGAAAATTCGTTGTAAAATAGCTAATTGTTTTTTTGCATCTTTTTCAGTGAGATATTCATCGAGTAATGTTTTTGATGATAATTTCTTTTTGGAAGGTGCTGCTGCACTCTTTTTGGAATCTGAAAGTACTGAAACAGCTTCACGAAACCATTTTTCAAATTCAATAAAATCAATCGCTCCGTTTTGATCGGTATCAATACCTTTGATGAATTGTTTGACATCATTGGAAGTAATTTGTGCAGGATCCATTCCGAGTTCTATTCATGATCATGAGGAACAATAATCATTGAATTTTATAAAATTAATTTGGAAACAATAAATCCTACCTTTTAAAAAATCCATAAATAGAGGAATAACCTCCTTTCGATCAATTTGATTATTTCCATCCAAATCATAGGTTTTGAACAAGCGATACAACACGAGTAATTGTTGTTCTTGATCCGTTGCTGATAAATATTGCTTGACCAGTGAATTCATTTTTTGTGAAATTGATGTCTGTCACTCAGTGACAAGAGAAGATCTAACCAAATTGTTACACCCTTTCACAATGTACTTCAAAATATTTAAAAATTTAATATTGAAATATTGCTGTAATACTATTTAAATTTATTTATTTTCTCAAACAAAAAATGCAACAACCCTCTCTTTCACAAAGTCCTTTTCATGCTCACTCCAATACATCCACTTCCAAAACCAATATTGCCATCATTGGAGTGTGTGAGCATCGAATTCATTGCATTATCGGAGTGAATCCCAATGAGAGAATACAATCTCAGGATATTCTTGTAGATATTGAAGTAGAATTTGATATTACTCAAGCAGCTCTCTCCGATTCTGTAAATGATACTCTGAGTTATGTGGATTTGAGAGATTTATCAACGGAATTAGCGACGACAAGACAATATCAATTATTGGAAACGTTTTGTGTAGAATTTGTAAATCGGGTGGAGAAGGATTTTGGTCCGAAGGGAGCTCTCAGTTGTTTCATTCAAATTAAAAAACCACAAGTGATGAGCACGACCAAATATCCCTATGTGTCATTAAGAAGAAGCTTTAAATGAGTGTTGCCTTAACAAGTGATCTATGACCATTCAATTCTTTCAATTATTGGAACTCATTTGATCATGTGCAAAGCAATTTCAGTATTATTGAGTATTCATCGTTGCAACAATCGTCATAATTCTCTATTAAATTTTTAGTTTAATTTTTTTCACATTCCACAAGGAACGCAACTTTATTCGTTTGGTGTAAAGTATATTTTGTGAGCTTGTGTTATATATATGGTACAATTCATGATGATGAGGTGTGTGAAAAAGAAATTTGAATAAAACATTGCTATGAATGGAGGAAAACATTAGAACTTCCTAGAGGATCATGGATGATCAATGAATGGAACAAAATGTTTGCAAGAATTGGAAAGGTTTTTTGATGGAAAACGCTTGGATGAATCATGAATCGATCTCGTTCAAGAAACTCAAATCATTGATGATGTTTCAATTGAATTCCATTCTTAATGAGAGGTAAATAGACCAACGAAAGAATGAACAACATGGAAACACAACTCATGATGAGAATGGCATTCAATACGAATTTCAACCAACTAAACGAGGATGACGACGACGAGGAGTGTTTTTGAATCTTTTTCTGTTGTTGTTGTTGTTTTTGGCTGTTGTTGTTATTATTCACATCAATTCCACTTTCAGAATTCTTATTTCCAAAATACAATAACAAAATCCAACACATGGCTGTGATGGAATGAACACACAAACTTATCATGTAGAATTGTTTCATTTCCATCAATGCTCTCCATTGGAAAAACTTGACATGATTCAATCCGACGCTCTTCAAAAACATGTGAATAAAGAAGAGAATGGAATGTTCGGGAGAGGCGAGTTCTCGTGTGATGAGTGGGTCTGTTTCATGTTTGCTGTTTGGATCCATTCGGATGAGAATGAATGATAAAAGAACACCACTGCTGGCGAATAAAAGGAGCATCAGGTCAAAACGTTGTTGCATTTTTTTTAACAGAGCTTGTCATGAAACGTCAACTGTCAGAAGGAAACTTTTTTACAGTACTATTCAGAAGCTACATTGTGAGCATTGAGGCAACGAACAGAGATTCATACCAATGGTGAATAAACCTTTTGTTTAATGCGTCTCTTTAGAGAGAAATTGAACTTGTTCAAAAAGCAAACGCACAAGCTGAATGCACGTTTGTTGTTCCACTCGTAACATTTGAAGTTGATACTTGAGACTATCAATTTCTGTCCTTAGAGATTGTATTTGTTTGTTCTTTTGGTGTGAAGACACTTTTCGAAACCAATTTTGAATGATTGTTGCAGCTTGATGTTGTTTTCTCGTTGGGTTCTTGTATCGTCTCATTAATTCCTTTTTCAATTTCTTATCCTGCTCTTCTTTCTTTTGTTGAGTGTACTTTTCTTTGACTATGGTTTCAATGGCCTTGTTAATTTCTTTTTGTTTGTTTTTAAACATGACAAGATGTTCCATTTCTTGATAGAGTTGATCAATATCTTGAGAGAGTGCTATAGTATCGTCGGAAATTACAGGTTGGGAGTGATGATGTGTGAGCATAGTGGGAACATGTTGAAAACTGTTAGATGAGTGATGTATATTTTCAGGAAGGGATTGAGGTGTTAATGAAGAAGTACCTGTTTGAGCATACGAATGAGATGGTACGGAGGAAGCATGATGTTGAGCAGAGGACGATGAAAGAAAATGTGGATGATTACTTCCGTTATTAAGAGACATTAAATTCGGATTTGAAAGTTGAGAACTCAAATAATTATACAATTCGATCATTTGTGGATACGACATGGGAGGAATATTTTGAAGAGGAGGATGTGTTTGCTGTGTCGTTGGAATGGTCTGCTGTGGAAGTCCTTGATGATGATGATGATGTGAGGGTTGTCCCGAGTGCATCATTTTTATTTGAGGTTTTGAGGTTTTTAAAAAAAAATTGGCGGTTAAAAAATTGAATTAAAGATTTTAAAAAAATATTTATTTGGTGTTTGCTCATCCTCGCATGCAGCCGTTGAATGGGATCATCATTTTCAGAAATTTTTCACTTGTCTCGGAATCGGAGTCGATTTTTGTGGATCGTGGCAATTATTTGTTTTATTATTTTATTTATTTCATTTGCATTGTATCAACATTCATTACTTTCTGCTATTCGAAAAAGATCATCACCCCTCACAACGTTGAGTCAATTAAATATTGCAAGAAAATACAAGATGGAACAAGAAGAAAATATTATTGGAAATGATGATCGGAGCCATGACAACAACGTTCAACATACGACAACGAACGATGCAACCACGAGTTCAAAATCCAATCCTAACACTGTAGCAGATATTGCAACAAAATCAAACACAGAATTATCACATCCATTCCATCCATACGCTCACATCTTCTACTATGCATGGTATCGAAATGAAAAATTTGATGGAAAATATGAACATTGGAATCATAAAGTGTTGCCACACTGGACCAAACACACAAATGACCAATATAGTCATTTAATTGGAAAACCTCATGATCCAAACAAATTGGAATTGGCAACCAATTTCTTTCCTTCAAGAGGTGCCTACTCGAGTACAGATCGAGAAACTGTGTTAGAACAATTCAAAGAAATTCGTAAAGCAAACGTTCATGTGATTGTATTGAGTTGGTGGGGCGTTTTTGAGGCTGATGAAAATGGTTCTAATACTGAATTAATTACTCCTTTTATCATGAAATGCGCAGAAGAGGTGGGCTTGCAAGTGATTTTTCACATGGAACCTTATCCTAAAAGAAGTGCCGAAAGTATCAAGAGAGATGTCATGTATGTCATTGACACGTATGGAAAATCGCCAGCGTTTTTCAGATTCAATGGAAAACCCCTTTTTTATTTTTACGATTCTTATATACTTTCTTCTGTGGAATGGAGAAAAATTTTATCACCAGATTCGTCACAAACACTCAGAAATACGCCGTATGATGCTATATTTATAGGTGGGTTTTATAATTTTGTTTCTGATGTGTTTAAAGATTGTGAAAATTTTGGCTATTAATTGATGATGACTTTAAATTGTCAAATTTTGTTATGAACTTGACAAAGGCCTCTACCTTAACTCTGGAATGAGAAATACATTGAAAGAGTCTAACTTTGATGGATTTTACACATATTTTGCTGCCGATCGTTTCACAGAAGGTTCGACATGCTCCAATTGGAAAGAAATTAATGAATGGGCCTCATCCAATCATTTACTTTTTATTCCTTCGGTTGCACCTGTAAGTATTCTATTGACGTGGTTGTGCATTCCATGATTCACATCTTCTTGACACTACCTAAAATCAAATTAGGGATACATTGATGAGAAAATTAGACCATGGAACTCGGCCAATACAAAACCTAGAAATGATGGCAAGTATTATGAAAACATGTTCAATACTGCTCTGAGTTTGACTCCACTTCCAAGCTTTATTACCATTACTTCATACAATGAATGGCATGAAGGTACTCAAATCGAACCTGCCATTCCTAAAAACATTCCCGAGTCGGAAGATGCATTTTCAAGAGCTGCAACGAAATATCTTGATTATTTACCTCATGATCCAGAATATTATTTAAAGCTTACTGCAGATTATATTCAGAAATATGTGTCACAATTCACTACTTCGAGCAAGTAGGGACGAATAGTTTCTTACAGTAGTAGTAGTTGGAGTGTTAATTTTAAACGACGCAAAAGAATCTAACGACACTTAGTGCACTAAAAACATCATGTATATTTGTCACAGCACATTATTACTGCATAGTCTTGAGATTGTCTGAATATTTACAAAGTAATTCATCAACTCTTTCATGAGTGCTCTCATCTGTAGTCATAGATTTGATTCGTTGAAGTATACGAACACCTTTTGAGATATTCTGTTGAACAACTCCTACCTGTCCCATGCAATACCGTTTTCCAACCTCCAACATACTTTTACAATGTCCCATAGCAGCCGCCTTTTCTTGCCATTTGAACTTTTCTACGACATTCTTCTCTAGCTCAGAAACAGCCACAATGGCATCCAAGTCATTCTCCTTTTCAGCAAGACTTTTGTACATATCCAAAGCCATGTAATTGTCCTGATCCACACCATAACCCTTCTCATAGCATCTGGCCAAGTTAAACCATGCAACAACATTTCCTTGTTTGAATGCCTTTTGATACATTTCAAACGCTCTATGATAGTAACAATACTTTTCACATGCGAGTCCAACTTTTAACTGAGCCATTCCATGTGTGGTAGATGCTTTTAGATACCAATACGAAGAAACATGTTGCTCCTTTTTCTCAAAATGCGAGAGTGTATTGGTTCCATATCCCATCATTCGTACGAGACATTCCTTTGCTTGAAGATGTGCCTTTTTCATCACAGATTCATTTCCCTCCAATTTAGTTTCATACATTTCTCCAATGCAATATCTCACTTCATTCATCTGATTAATTTCATCCTTTGAAAATTCTTGCAAACACAGCAAATGAAAGGCCAATTGAATTCCCAAAGAAATTCTTGGAATTTGTTCCAAAGCATGCGTGATTTTAGAAAAATGGTCTTTGGTTAAATGCTGTGCAATGAGTTCCATTTGAGCTTGTTCATGAAACATTTCATTTAGATCCAAATCAGAGCTGTTCAATCGATCATGCTTCGAGGAAACGTATGAAAAGAGCTCTCCATTCAGAATGAAAGCACTATTCCCAGATTTTTCACTCTTTCTCAAATCGAAAAGCTTCAAATTCGAAGGAATTTCAACATTGAGGAGTGCATTCATTCCTTGCTTTTTAAATTTATGTCCATTTAAGCTCAGATAAGTCAATGAAGGAAAATATCCATTTTCCAATCGATGGGCAATGAGTTTGGCTCCATCATTATTCAGATCGACATGACTCAAAATCAAAGTGTTCAATGAAAGAGGACCATTCTCAACTGGGAACATGATTTCAAGATTCTCGTATTTCATTGGACAAGAGTAAATGCAAAGTGCAGAAAGATTTGGAAGAGAGCGAGCCAAAGCATGGAAGTGAGCCTCTTCTAATTTACATTTAACTATATTGAGTCGAGTCACAAGAGACAAGTCCACACGGGAAACGCGAAATTTTCTTTCCTTAAAAAAGTATCTTCCATTAGCTATTGGAATTAATTGTTGATCAAGAACATGGGTTACATTTTGAATATTGACATTCATGACATTGTTAGAGAATCTCATTTTCAAATATTCATTTGCAATTATTCTCCAATCTTTGCACACAAGAGAGAAATTGAAAAATTGATTCTTGTCATGGAAGAATTTAAAGATTTCCAGAAACATATCGAAAGAAAGAAGATCCCACATATTTTTTCCTGCTGGTGGCATACTTTCAAACGTGATGTTCATTGGTTGAAGAAGTGACGACTCGTGTATAATAGAAGACAAGTTATTCATGTTGATTTTTGTTGAAAATATTTTGACTTTTTTACTTGAGGATTCAAATTCATGTGATTGACATCTTTGGAACTGGTCATCATGGTCCATAGAGTGTGGAGAAGCACTTCTCTTGGTAGATGTGTTGCTTCTTGTGGTTTTGTTGTTGTTTTGAGGAAAATTTTGGTTTGACATTATTTTGCTGTTTTTTTTTTGAAATGAAAAAACATTAAAAAAAAGGTTTCGGAAGGTACAGCCCGACGCAAAAAAAATTGCGATTTTCAAAAACACTAAAATGGGATAAGGGAAAACAATGGTCTTCCTTAAAATCAATTTCTGGTTCTTTTTGCTAAACAATAATAAATATAACCCAATATGTAAAGTTGTGTTGTGTTGAATTTTATACATTTCTAAGGACTTGACAACAATACAATTTGTTGCCAAAGAACTTGTTGTAGATTACAATGATTCTTCTCCTCAATCATCCAAGTCGTATTCATCAGCCATATCATCCTCTTCCCAAAGCTCCATTTCGTAATTCTCAATGTTAAATTCGTTCTCCATGTCATCATTCAATTCAGTGTCCAATTCATCATCTTCCATTCCATTTTCATCGAAAACTTCAATAATTTCTTCAGAATACCATTCATTGGGTCTTAACACTTTGGAAGGACTGTTAAACATATCCTCTACGCGACGGATGAAAAAAAATATGTAAAAACGAATTTATTGGTGTTATTTTGTGTGTGATCGTTTTGGATTCTGGCAACCACAATTAACACATTGCTCACATACCCACTCATCACATTGTGAGCACTTTGTGTGTGTTGGATACTTATTGCAATGATGGCAATGATGGCCATGACGATCATGCACTCTTTGAATCATATGAACATCATATAGTTTTTTTCCTTCATCATCAAGATCAGCACCTGCTTTTTGGGCAAATCCGACAGCCACTCTCATCAGGAATGATTTGTAATCAATATCAGTGTTTTTGGCTTTCTTATAGAAAATCCATGAATTTGCGAGTACAATTCGGAAAATTCCCATCCATGCTGCTTGAGTCCACTTGTTGACCCGATGGCAACCGGGATACATATGTGCATATCTATCAGCCACATCTACGTTCACATGCTTCTTCTCATAGAGCTCTTTTACTTTAGGAGCTCCTTTCTTCTTGTTCTTGCTTTTCTTCAAAGTAACCATGTTGGAAAGAAAAGTAATTTGTTTTTTGTCTTTGTAATGAATTGCGACATAATCTCCATTAGTGACACCAATCCATTCACCTTTTGATAATGTATACCTTGAGAGTAAGTTTTTGCATTCTTCTTCTAATCTGTTTTTGGGACAAATCATCGTAAACCGGAATTTGTGGTAATTCAATAGTAGGGCCGTCTTGTGGTGGCCAAAGTAGGAATCAGTGCAAATATTGTACTCATGAGAAGGTAAGAAGGAAACAAAATCCATCACTAAGATATGAACTTGTGGTTGATGACCTGTGTAAGGCCACAATCTTATCACGAACCACAAGTCGTCGGCCATCATATAAAACTTAATACCAGTGTCTTCAGGTTTTCCTTTGATGTGTTGTTTAAATTTAAATCTGCCCGTGAATTGTATCAATGTTTCATCAACTGTGACGTTCGGGAAGGGTTTCCAAATTATCAAAGAAATTTGATTGAACACTCTGGTAAAATAGTGGGGGTTGACACGAACACTTCTATGAACTGAAAGGAAATGATCTCTGCCACTCCAAATACTTTTTATGAATTCGTTACCAAAGAATACACTTGTTGAGAAGTAATCTGTGAGCTCAGGTTGAGGAGCAAGCATGATGGCAATAACAGTTGCCAAATATAGGTATAGGTCAGACACGGTGATATTTGCTGTGTGTGTTGTAGAGGAAGAGTCATCCTGTTCATCTTCAGATTCTTGACTCGAACATGGAATGATAGTGTCTTCGTCATCATGTGAATCATCATCATTGTGCTCATTATCAGCTGGTGGCGAGGTGTACCAAGCTTTGATATGGTCTGAGGGTTCAGGATCTTCAGTAGTACAAGGAATAGTTGGATCATTGGACAAGTGAATAATATGTTTTATCAAATGATCAGGCAAGTATTGCTCAACACAACGAACAGGTGTAAGACTGTTCAAGTGGTTTCCATGTCCTTGACACCCAAAAGAATTGTGTTCGGAATCGTTTTGAAAGCCTTCAAAATGTCCAGGACCAAACCCTCTACCAGAGTTTGTTTCTATCACCTGGTTTATCAAGTCTATGGTGACATCAGAAGGTTGTTTATCGGTCATAGGGTGCCGTTGTTGAATTATAATACCTCTACTTAATGATGTTGACTTTTTTTTGATAACGGTAAAAAAGGGGTGTTGGCGGCATTTTCCTTTTATTGCCATCCAATCACATTAAAAGTCCACAACAAATGCATAAACGATATCTTAGCAAACAATAGAAGAGAATGATATCACATAAGGAGAGAACAGAAGTAGGTTTATGTATTACTTGCCAGCTAAAGTTGCCGTCGCGTAGAGGATATTCAATAAGATAT
Organism: Naegleria lovaniensis; assembly: GCF_003324165.1. Taxonomy (NCBI): domain Eukaryota; phylum Heterolobosea; class Eutetramitea; order Acrasida; family Naegleriidae; genus Naegleria; species Naegleria lovaniensis. The sequence goes on from NW_025407830.1 coordinate 148,907, forward strand.
TCTCCATTTCCTTGACACAATTCGCCAACTCTTCAATTCTTTCAAAAATATCATCTGAATTGACGTTGTTTCTATTCAAAGAAATATTAATCATTTCTTCTGAATTATCTTGCAATGTCTCTAGTTCATGAACAATACAACTGGCTTTGTCAAATACTGCAAAGTTATGAGAGCTAACAAAGTTAAAAAAGATGTTCAATTGTTTTCTTCTCAGATCAATAATGTCTTTGAGAAATACTTTCATTCTTTCAAAATCAAAGACCTTAATATTTAAATTGAGCATTATTTCTGATAACTGATGTTGTTTGGAAGCATCAATATTCTTAAAAGCACATAATTTGATCAAGTCCTGTCTCATTTCATCAATGCGATTTCTCATGTCAGGGTTGTCATGATAAAGTTGATACCATGTATGAATCTTCTCAAAATATCTTAACTGAATGGTCTTGGCAACAATATTCTCATTTTTGGACAAGGTATTCCATGGAATGACTGAGTTCGATCGATGAAAACAATCACTTTCATTACCAACAGCAACCAGTTCCAAACAAGTCTTGAATCTGCATCGAGGGAATGAAAGATTCAGCTCATAGAGAAGACCATTCACAAACATGGGCCATGCTTCTTCAGAATGTAAAATGGTGATTTTACACAATTCAGAAGGTTCTGCTAGGGACTGATCTTGTGAGGAGTCAAGTAAATGAGGAGAAGATTTCTCATCAATATTGGCCTTGGAATTATGAAGAATAGATTCTGGCAAAGTGAGATATTTAAGGTTTGGAAAAGCTGTACAAAAGGCCTTAATTAAGGTTGACAATGGTAAACCTGGTTTCAATGACAATTGATAAATGGTAAGGGAAGAGATGTGAGAAAGTGGTTTGTTAATAACATCTCTCAATGTTTCTTGTTGACAGTTGCACAGACTTAAATGTTTGACACTATCGGGAATGGAACGAACGGAATTCAACTCAGGAATGGTTAAGGAAGTCAATTCTGACATGTGCTCAATTTTCAAAACATATTTAAAGGATCCAATGTTGTTGTTAAAATTCAGATTCGAGAAGAATGGACGCCACAACTTTAAACATTTCAATTGAGCACCAAAAGATGGGTTTTCCAACTTTTTCAATTGATCTTCACTTAACAAATCATTACATTCGAACGATTCTAAATTCTTGGGAAAGTTGTCAACAAGCGAAAACAATGAAAGAGAATTATTTAAAATAACGCTTCTCCATCTTTCAGACGATACACGGACAAGGGTACTATTTCCATATGTGAATTGACAATTTTCAAACGTGAGACTTTGAATGTGGCTTCTTCTTCCCAACAAGTCACTAATGGATCGACTGCTCAAAGAGGTTCCAACAAGAGTCACTGAACGGAAAGCTTCACACAATTGAATAGTTTTTGTATCAAGAGTCTTGCATACATTCATTTTCAACTTGGAATGACTTGTAATGTAATTTGAAAATTTTGGTTCACGATGATTGACCATATAGTTCAACACAAAATCAACCAAACGTTTGGAAGTCACATTGAGTGATCGATCTTTCCACAATCGATGTTTGGACTCTTCACTCAAACATTCTCGAGCAATAATCTTGTTGCAACACCGTAACGTTGCCATAGTCTGTAAAAACTCATCGTCACCAATGAATTGTAAAATATGTTCCAACATGTCGAGAATTTCTAATGGATGAAGTATATGTGTGCGAGTTGGTGCAGTGCTACAACTTTTTGCAGCATCTATGGTTGACTCTAAATCTTGGCATGGATGATCATTGAAAATGCCACAGCCATCGGGAGAATGATCGGCGTGAGGTCTCTTGCCGCGAGAGGTGTAATAACCTTTTGGAATGATCGAATCGGAGCTTAACATTGGTTGTGGTGGTGTTGGATTGCGTGTCCATGAGGACATGATGAATGTCTTTCAGTAGAGAGTTTTGAAAAGTTTTTTTGTGAGAATTTTTGCTTGTGGTTGTATCGAATTCGATCGAATACAAGATCTTAGAGAACGAGAATTCCGAACGCTTTAAAGAACCATTTTGGAAACGTGAAACGTGGTAGGTGGAACGTGAACAATTTCGAACGAAATGAAGACTTCTCAACCCGCTTCAAGGACGGTTCTCCCCTCATGACGGATTAACATGGGAGGACTCAAGTTGAAAGCGAATCTCCTCTTTCATACTGAGAGCCAGATTTCGACGTGTATACATACAAAAGAACCAGCTGTTGATTATTGGTTTTAGAAAAACGTAAACGTGTTCGAGAAATCAAACGCTCAAGAGTGGATGGATTGAGATTAAGGCCTCAGAAAATTTTGATCTCTCTGTTAGCAGAGCCAAAGCTTACAAAAAAAATATACACATTCAACGGTTCGTATTTGATACCATTCCGTGCTCACCCTTCTTTCCCATCAAAATACCATCATGACCATCATCAATGGAATGATCAATTCCTAAACTCATCCGATAATACTGTGTGTTCAATCTCTCCTTTTATTATCATTTCAGAAATTTTTTGAAAAACAATTTCATCATGATCAAAAATTCAACAAGAACTCTCCTCTCTCAACTCTCCAGAAAGAGCACTCAGAATGGAGTCGCCGCTGCTACTCTTTTTACCACCTCCCGCTCCTTCTCTACCTCTCTCTCACAAACTCTCACTCCAACCTATCCACCTACCAACAATTCTCACAAACTCTTCAATACTGAGAAGGCTGGAAAGGCGATCGGACCCTACAGCCATTGCACTGTATTCAATGAAAGATTAATTTTCGTTTCGGGACAACTTGGTCTTGATCCTACCAGTGGTACATTGGTCGAAGGCTTGGAAGGTCAATGCCATCAAGCTCTCAAGAATATGCAAGCTATTTTGGAAGGAGCTGGTAGTGGAATGGATTGTGTGTTGAAGACAACCATCTTGTTGACTGATATGGCTCACTTTGAAGTCGTCAATAAGATTTATGAAAGTTACTTCTCAAAGAATAAGCCAGCACGTGCTACTTTTGCTGTGAAGGCTTTGCCAAAGGGAGGCGTTGTTGAAATTGAAGCTATTGCTTATCAAAAAGTCACTCCTCAACATCCATAATCGTTGTGTGAGAATCATGAAACCAAAGAATTTAAAATCGAAATGGAATTAAATAATGTGGAAATCCAAAAAGAGAAATCTATTAAATTCTTTTATTAAATTATTACAAAGTAAAGTGAGCAAGAGAACACAACAAAATTTGAAAATCCAAAACGCAACAAAAGAACATTCAAAAAAAATGATTCGTTCTGCAAGTCGCACCATTCGCTCTCTCAACAACTCAAAGCTTAACCAACACGCATTTTCATCATCATGTTTGCTATTGAGTAAGAAAAATTTTCAATCGGAAGGAATGAACTGTGTTAATAACATCATGATGTTGAATGGATGTAACATGATGATCAATCAGCCATTCCGTTGCTTCTCCACTTCTACCTTCTTGCAATCAGCTTCAACAATAACCTATCCAACTAATTTACAAAATATTCTCTTTGAAAAGAGAGATAATGGTGTTGTTGTTATTACACTCAATAGACCAAGCCAATTGAATGCCTTGTGTAAACAACTCGTTCAAGAATTAGCCCAAGTAGTTTCCTTGTGTGAGAAAGATTCATCCGTTCGTGTCATGATCATTACGGGAAGTAAAAAGGCATTTGCTGCTGGAGCTGATATTAAAGAAATGAGTACAATGACCTCCATGCAAGTTTATCAAGAAAATCTTTTTGGAGAGCTCGAAGTGGTTGCCAAAGCAAGAAAGCCAATTATTGCTGCTGTGAATGGCTATGCTTTGGGTGGAGGTTGTGAATTGGCCATGATGTGTGATTTCATTGTTGCTGGAGATGGTGCCAAGTTTGGTCAACCAGAAATCAAGCTTGGAACAATTCCAGGAATTGGAGGTACTCAAAGACTCACCAAAGCTATTGGAAAAGCCAAAGCTATGGAATGGAATTTGACTGGTGAAATTTATGGAGCTGAAGAGGCTGAGAAGGCTGGTTTAGTCTCTCGTATTGTGAAGAGTGATCAATTGCTCGAGGAAACGATCAAGATTGCAGACAAGATTGCATCCTTCTCTCAACCTATCGCTCAATTCGCTAAGGCATGTGTCCAAAAGGCTCACGAAATGAGCTTGCAAGAAGGTCTCGATTATGAGAGAAAGTTGTTCATGACTACTTTCTCTACCAAAGATCAAAAGGAAGGTATGAGTGCTTTTGTTGAAAAGAGACCACCAAAGTTTGTCGATGAATAATAAATTAAGGTATTTTTAGGACAGGGCTTATTTTCATTTGAAAGCGAATTTGATTTGGGTCAACAATGAAGAATGCAAACCTGAAACGTGCTGTTCCACCTTAATCGAATTATTTCAAGAGTGACGCTTTTTGCATTGACTGTTTAAGTTTTTTCTGGATTTTATTGATTGGAAGAGGAAGGGAAATAATTTAATCGGACTTTCCGAGGTGCTTCAAGACAAAGTTCAAAGCATCTTCTTGATCCTCACCAAATCCACTCAAATCAGTAATGACAGCAACTGCACACTTTTGGACTCTTCTGGTTCTCATTTGCTTATCATACTTGGCAAGACCAACCCATTCACCCAATTGTCTCTTGGATGGGACTTCCAACAAGTCAACCTTCTTGAAAGCACAGAAAGCCTTGATGAGCTTCTTGTATTGATCCTTATCACAGTCATCAGCAAGGACGCACAATTGGGCCTTATCCTTGGCCAAAGTTCTACAGACTTCTCTCAAACCACGGGCGACAGCTCTGTTAGCAGAGGCAGTCTTCAAGACTCTCTTGATAGCAGTGTTCAAGTTGAGTTCTTCCTTTGGTTCTTGGACGAGTTGTTCAACAGCTTCAACGTTCGACATTTTGGCTAATAAGTGGTCACTACAACAATGTGTAAAGTTGCTCGCACAGAGGTGTGGTAATGATGAATTTTTTTTCAACAAAATTTTTCAAAATTCTGGACAACCGAAAAGTTGATATTACAATGGCCAAGAAATTTGGGGAAAGGGTGCGAAATGAAACAAGAAACACAACCAAAAGGTACGAGTAACATGTTTTTGAAGCAATAACCATTTAGCATCACTCTTGTCAAGAGTTTCATAAAATTCAATTTCAGTGTCATGATATTTTTATCCTAAAAAACGCATCAACTTCTCATCAGCAGTGGCATTTTACCAAACTTTGGATGCAAGAGAGCATCACATCAACAATTTGTAAATAATTACGATCCCCATTGTACAAACTTTCATCGTTATTTGTAAATACTGGTACTTGTAACATAGTAATACGCATTATCACAGACAATCATACGAACAACATTGTACAAGAATTCATTCTGATTTCTTTCCGAAATAGGATCCTGATCAACCGAACAGATTTTGACTGAGTCATTCAATCATTTTGAAAACGTTCACATCTAATCACTGCAAAATCTCTAACGTGTAGTACAATAACCAACTTCCGATCGTTTATTAGTAGAAATGTCTGATCATCAACAGAAGCAGCAACAACCACCCTCCAACAACACCATTCGACCATCCATTCCAATCTCTTCAAATAATGCCACTGGAAGCAAGAGAGGAGGTGTTTTAAAACATTCTCCACCAACTCCCACATCAACCTTTCAACAGCATTTTCCAACCACACCAACCTCGGCTACACTTCGCAAGCCACCTCCATCTCCAATTCAGACACCGTCCTCTGGGAACAATAACAACATGTTTAATTTTCAACCTTCAGGCAACACATTTGTCAGTGGAGGTCATGTGATTGTTCCGAATCGAGCAGCAACAATAGCGAATACATCATCGTCGGTCCAAAATGCTGGAACTTCTTCTCGTTTTAGTTATGCATCCATCGTTACCAATAGTAGTATTACTAGCAGCAATAGTAGCAGCAATAGTATTACGAATGGCCTTAACAATAGCAACGTCACAGCACCCAATAGCAGTAGCGGAGCCATTTTGAGGGAGGACGATCTTGATGACTCAACCTCACTCTATTCCAAGTTTTCTCATAATCTTAATAGTAGCATGCATCAACAACCTTCCTCGTCGAAGGAAAGTACCGAGTTCACTCCTCCCAAACAAAAGAATTCGTCAACATTGGACAACAAATTGGAAATGTCACCACCACAACCCTCATTGGCATTACAGATACACACCTCCTCAAACCCTCTTTCGACACCAACAGGAGAGAGAAAGAAAAAACTGAGGAAAAGCGGATCATCATCTTCAACAAATTTATTGTCAAATGCCACAAATATTGGGAACAACATTCACAACAATGCTACAACAATTGAAAGTCCTTCATTTAATACTACAGATTTACAGCTCAAAAAAAAGAGTTCTATTACAGATGTTGATTCCAATGATGAAGAGGAAGACGAGTTCATTTCGGTAGAGTCTCCAACATTTGCTCTGGCTCCCTCCGTTGTTAAGAAGCACAAGATGAAACAACAAAAATTGGGTGGAGGCTCTCCACATCAAAATGAACAAAGCAATTTGGAGATTACGAACGATTTATTAACCTCTATTGAACAATCCATGGAGGACCTTCTCGATAGCGACAATGTCGAATATAATTTTCCTGGACAAATTTATGGAGGAGGTGTTGGATCTGACGGAGAAAATTCCACTCCTGTGACTACTCATGTTCAACAACCAACATATAATCTACCTCCATTCATGTTCTCCTCCACTAACAGCAATAGCTCAATGAGATCGGGCCCTTTCCACTCGACCTTAGACCTTAACATTCCATACATTTACACTACAAGCGAGGAAGAGATTGAGATTTCTACTAATGGCTCAATCTCTACAAACACAACAAGCACTTCATTGGAGGATTTTCAAAGCGGGTTTATTGGCTCAATCACTCCAACAACCAATGTCATTATTCAGTCACCAAATAACAAAAACGCAACTCCTTACACTAACAATCAAGCAAGAAGCGAATCCAATCGTGGAGAGAATCGTTCAACACCACCAACATCTCCTGGGTCTCCTGTAGAGAATAAGAATTTGGCTGCTTTCAACAAGGAACGTACAGGAGTGCACGCATCTCCAACAAGTAAAACCCTACCCAAGGTAAAATCAAAGGCCGTTCTAGAGTATGAAGACGATGTCACATCTGATTCATCTGATTCCTCCACAGATGAAGAGATATTTTCGCAAGAGAGAGCAAACACCAATGGAGTCAACTTGATTGACTATTCTCAATGCCCAACACTGCAAGATATGAATCAGCTTTTTGAAAAAACGATGGAGGAATATGAATATGAAAAGAAGTTGGGATCTGAAGCACAACTTTTCATTACAAATGCTCCAAGCTTTCAATCTCTGCTGTTTGCATTGAAGAAATTGAAAGATCAATCCCTGTTGCATCACGAAAACTCCTCTAAGATTAGATCTAACATTTTTCAAACATTGAAGCGGAAAATCAAGGAATTGAACAACAAATATCAAATGCAAAGCATTGGAGTGATCTCAAGTATTAATTCCAGGAAGGAATTGGATACAGTGTTTGACATTTGTAACTTTTTACTCAATGAGGATATCATCTACAGCATGATTCAATCTCCTATTCTATCAGATATTAATTCCGAAAAAGATTTGGAAAATATGGCAACTCTTTTAGAGAATATTCAATCGAAAATGAATGTATCCTTTAACAACTCAGTACAGGGTTACTTTAGATTATTTGACGGAACAAAGAAATGGCTCATACACGTTTTTACACACAACTTGCGAATAGTATTTGATTTACAGTCTTCAGGAACTTTACCTTCGAACCAAGCAAGAAGATCTTCAACATCGCTCCTGTCTCTACTTCAGAGCCAGCAGAATTCTATATCCCTAGAGAAATTTATGAAATTTCTGGATAGACTTGTGAGGTTAAATTTTCTAAACGAGTATTCTCATGTACTTCTTGACGAGTTGATGTTGACACCATTTTTTGTTTCCTTGACAGCTTTCGACTTTATAGAGCATATGGGAAAATTCAGTGGGGCCCAATTTTCTGACAAGTTGCGATCCTATATCATTGAAAAATGTTGCCAGTTAATTTCTCAAACAGCAACAAGCAAGGATACCAGCCTTCTTTTTGAACTGATTGAATCTAAAATTGAAGATGAAACAGTACGCTTTGTATATCTCAGAACATTACTATTTGCAGCCAATATTCAGCACAATTATGAAAATATTGTCAAAAATCCATTGTGCTATTATTATTTCAAATTTGCCAAGATCAGTCAAAAGATTTCTGATGAAAACTATGCAAAAATTGAGAAGGAAGTATCAGAGTTGATGGATATTTATTTCAAGCTAGTTTTTCAGCTCTTAGACAAAACTTGTACCATCTCTACTTTGAACATGGTTCTAAAACATGAGAGTCAATTCACTAAGCTTGTTTATGTTATGGGAGATGTTGGATTTAACGAGGGTCATCTAAAGCAACTTCGTCAAGAGCTGATTTCATTCAAAACAACTCTAGATGCTGTTCAAAATTTCCTGACCATGTTTGCGGATGATCCTAACTTCTTTGATACAAATACTGTACTCGATACTATTATCAAAATTCGTAGAAATATGACGGAAATGGTTCTCAAAAAAGTCCAAAAGCAAGTATCGGATTTAATTCCATTCAGCTTTGAGGATTTGGCCTTCTTTTACGAGCTTCGAACATCAGAGTTCTTTTTGGTATTATGGAGAGATCTTTATTCAAAGAACACAAACGAAAAATATAGTATTGATTCTATCAAGACCAAGCTCATACCTGCGGTCAGAAAAAGATGGAGCGAGTATTACATTTCACTCGATAACCTTTCCATGAAGTTAAGCGAATTTTATAGCATTCTAAGGAAATGTAGATATGATACCAAACTTGATAACATCTTTTCAGGTGCAAGCAGTCTTTATGAAGACGAGTTGATGAGAGTGAGAATGACTTTCAGCGGAAAAGCTTCAGACAAAAAACCTTCTAAAGAGGATCTTGAATGGGTTTCAAAGAGGCACAACATCATTAGAAGCTTTGAAAGTATTAATTTATACAGATCATATTTGCCAGCACTGATTGCACTTGTGGAGCATTTTGAGCCAAACTTTTCTGTTGATTTGAAAAAAGATCCAGATTACATTCAACTCAAAAAGGAGGCAACCATCTTGACTAGTCAGAGTTTGTGGGAAGAGCAAACTTTATCCATGTTTGAGAACCAAAGAACAAGCCTTGATTCATTATCTTTCGCCAAATTTTTTAAGAATTTTTCCGATAATCAAATGTCATTTATGAAATTACTGAGTGACAACAGTGGGTTTTCCATCATTGATTGGCTTGCTAGCTACAAATCGAATCTGGAGTTTGATAACCTGTTAGAGGTGTGCAAGAGTTACACTGACTCTGTCAAAGTTCTTCAATCATTGAAATCTTTGGTTGTAATACGAGATGCTCTTTCGGAGTTGCTATACTCTGTAGAGTCTACTGCTATTAATTTCACTTGTTTTACACATTTTCACAGTGTATTGACTAAACTTCCGATTGGAAGTGATGAATTGGTACAGCTGACAAACCTCAAAAAGAACTTCACTCTCCTTCTTGAAATGTTTGAAGAAAGAACGCGAACTGGAGGAGTTCAAGCTCTTTATGATCTTGCTGCCATAATTGAAAGAGGTATCTTTGAGTTCAGTCTTGCTTCTCAGAACGTAATTAGTTGCAAAGTGATACCTTCTTCAAGCATGTCATCCTCGTCACCAAGCAGAAGAATGAGCAATCAACATCAAATCATCAGCATGGAGGGACTAGTGGAGTTGAGAAACAAGTTGATGTTGAGTGAAATACCAGATAATATTAACAGCTTAGACGACGTGCATTCAAAGATCAAACTATTTGTGAGCTATATTACTTTAATGCTTGAGCTAAGGTCATCATTGCTCGAGCTATGTCGATTTGCTCATTTTGACTTTCAAGATAATTACTTTAAAACAGTTAAGGCTTCAGAATGCACTTTCGATTCCATCCAAGAGTATCATTTGGAGGTTCTGAAAAAGATGGAAGAATGGAAAAAAATTGTCGATGATTCCCGAAACAAATACTATTTCATTAATCTCTTTAGATCGAAAGAGTCTCTACATATCTTTAATTTGCTGACCAGATACAAGGAAGATACCAGACATGATATATTGCGAGAGTTATTAGACATTTTGCAATTGGGTGACCATAGCTTGACTATTAATGAAATTGAATCTTGTATCAACGAAATGCAAGACTTTACATTCTCCAAAGAACTGAGTGTAGCCACAAAGATGGAAAAATTATGCCTATTTATCGAAGCTTTATTCCGTAATAGAAAGGTACCATATCGTAGAGCTGATTATTCTATTCCATCAACAGTTGTATCCAAGTACTCAGTCAGCAACTTGGGAGGTTTCTTTAGGATTATAAAGCTGAGCAAGGAAAAAGAGGTCATGGAAGCCATTTTGACCATTTATTCAACTCAAAACAGACTTCCTTTGAGTGAAGAGGTTTTACTTTGCAACTCTTATGAGACAGATATTGAAGACATTTATCTCATTCTAAATAGATGGTTCAAGTCTAGTGCAAATGGAAAAATCAACCATATATTTTGTATTGGCAATATCCACGAGTTACAATTTTCTGTTCAGTCAAAGATGCTATTACGTATTCAAGAGCAATTATCAATCATGGCTAAAGCATCAAGTAATCATGCCAAGCTGGTACTACTTAGTGGAGCAGATAGCAATTCTAGACTCTTAGTAGAGTTTTCGCAATATGTAGATGTGAATTTCAAAATTCTTCCTCACAAGTACATTTCAGCGATTCTCAACTCGTATCATGGTAATCGTGTGAAATATGTGTACTCAAATCGTACAGCCGCCGGAAAAACTCGCTACATACTTAAAGATATTTACATGAGCAAGAAAGGATATAAAAGAATTACAATACTTGAAGACTCAACCGTAAGAGATACGGTATTTACTCTTAAAAGAACATTGAACAGTATGGACAGAAAAGACGTTGCTTTTCACTTTTCTTTATGCCCACTTATTCCAAAGCACTTTAACTCGCTGTTCTTCGAATTGTTTTATTTGGGGAGAGTTAGAGATCGTGATACAGCGACTGTGTTCCATTTAACACCTTCCACCCAATTCTACATTGAAATGCCAAACAGTCTTTGTGTACCTATTTTGAACGAATTTGTCTATTTTTGTGCCTATTTGCCTTCACTGGAAATTACTACAGACGAAAATAGCTTTGATTTAACAATCTATGAGCTAACTAATAGCATCGAGGACGCTGTAGAAATTATTACTAGAAACAACTCGAAGAAGGTACAATTTGTCTGCAAGTTTTTAAAAGCATTTGAGGAAAACGTTTTCAAAAATGCTGCTCCTCATATTGCTGATTTTTCTCCTGATAAGCAATCTGACCTTGATACCAGAAAATGCTTCAAACTTCTTTGCAAATATACCGGATTCAGTTTGGAGAATGCTTCCTTCTCTGTGATCAATCATTTTGTAGGTAAGTTATCTTCCGACTTTTTTTCTATTGTAACATCAATATTATGCAGAACTACTTTATGGGCAATTCCAATCCACTCTTAGATATGCATGCTTTAAAAATTGTGTCATGGAAGGAACCATGCAACTTTTTAAGCATGCAATGATCGACTTGATGATTAGATCTGCAAGAGATTTGACAGGTATTGCAGTTGAAAAAGATGCAATTTTGTCCATGGCTAAGAAATATGAAGGTAAACCGTATACCGAGGTTCTTCTATTACAATATATTGAAATGTTTGAAAACAGAATAGGTCGTTTGGAAGAACAGTCTGCTCAGCACCCGCTGGTTGCATTCTATCGGACCGAATTGGATGAGATTACAGGTATTGACCTTATTGGAATGGACACCGACAAGTTGGATCTAAACGAAGAATTGAAATACTCTCTGATGTGCAATGGAATTAATTTGGATGCTCCTCGAGCACTTTCGCATGAAAGAGCTCAAGAAATTATTAGAAATGTAGCAGGACTAGGTAAAGAGGATAAAAACGAGAAAATTAGAAACAATTACGTATTAACAGTTGACAATTTGAGCAAAGTGCTCATTATTTACAACAAGCTCAAGTACAATCTACCAGCAATTTTGTACGGTGATAACGGAGTAGGAAAATCAGAGTTAACTAAATATTTAAGCACCGTGCTAGGAATTAAGTTGAAACGATTCGTTGTTAATGAAGGCCACAGTAGCTCAGACATTTTGAACTGGATCAGTCCTCTCATAAGAGAGGCCAATCATAACCCTTCCAGGGATGTTATAGCATTCTTTGATAGGGTGAATACGGCAAACATGATGGGATTATTTAAAGAGATAATATGTGACAAAATTATCAATAACCAAGTACTTCCCAAGAATCTGAAAATTGTTGCCTCTTGTAATCCATACCGTCTGAGAAGATATTCTGGAACAGACATAGAACAACCTTCTTCTCAAAGGCTTGATATCCTGAAAGAGAATTTACGAAATCTTCAAAGGACAACCACACTTGACGTTCAAGCTTTTGCTCAATGCCTTGTTTACAAGGTTTATCCTCTTCCAGTTTCTTTGTTGGATTCCGTGTTTAGCTTTGGATCGCTTAAAAGTGACATTGAACAGCTATACATACGTGCAATATTACTTATGGAAATTAATCAGGAGGATAATACTAGATCCGAAAGATTCTTTGATTGCTTTACCGAGCTAATTTTCATATCCCAAAACTTTATTAGAAAAGTATACATGGAACGCAGCGCTGTAAACCTGAGGGATGTGAAAAGATGTATCAATTTGTTCAAGAGCTTTTATCAGTCGCTTGCAAAACGAAACTCTTTAGATCCAGAATTTTATTTGGAGGATTCAAACTTCATCATTAAGAACTCAATACTACTTGCTCTTGGTAGCTGTTACTATTATAGACTTACTGCTCGTAGAGAAGACTTTGTGACTGAGATTGAGAACTATCTTTCTTCAAACAAATACTTTTTATATCAAAAAGGTGATTTTATCAATACACTCAACGAGGAGCAGAGATTTTATACCATGCATTTAAATATTCCAAAAGGTGTGGCACTTAATCAGGCTTTAAGAGAAAATATTTTCATGACACTTGTTTGTGTCTTGAATAGAATTCCAATTTTTATCAACGGAAAAAGTGGAAGCTCCAAATCATTGTCGTTAGAAATTCTATCTTCAAACTTGAATGGAAGTGCGAGCGTGAACGCATTTTTGAAATCTCTGCCCTCTCTTGAAATATTCACATATCAGTGCTCGCAACTGTCAACACCTGAAGACGTGAAGAGTTGCTTTGAATCTGCGAGAAGATATCAGAAAAATTCTCCCAATTCCATTGCAGTGGTTCTCTTAAACGAAGTTGGACTCTTAGAGCATTCTCCGTCTCATCCATTGAAGGTGGTTAATAAGGAGCTCGATGAGGAGAGTTCAAATTATACACCCTCTGTCATTGGTCTTTCGAATTGGACTCTTGATCCCAATCTCATTAACAGGGCTGTTTATTTGTCACGACCAGCTCCCTCGACTTTTGAGTTGAAGACAACACTTTCTGGCATTGTCAATTCGGTACACTTGGATAGTAGTCTGTTTTCGTTAGCCAAGGCTTTCCATGACGTATACAACAGCCAACAAAGAAAAGATTTCTTTGGATTGCGAGACTTTTACCACTGTGTGAAATTTATCAACAGAAATTTTGATTTAGGAGCTCTGACACCAGAGCTTTTAACTGATGCTTTGACCCGTAATTTTGGTGGCTCTAGCAATGAAGAGTTTCATACCATTCTCAATATTTTCTTTTCATGTGTAGGAATGAACATCGTTCCGAATAGAAAGTTAAAATTAGAGTACATTTCAGACAATTTGACCGATACAAAAGCTCGACATCTCATGCTTCTTACTAAGAACAATGCTGCTCTTTCCATTTTATTTTCTGATTTTGGACAAATAATGCCATACTCTAACTCTGAGGTCATATTCGGCTCATCAAACTTCCAAAATTCCGCTAAAGAGCTTCAAATATGTATGGATATACAAAGAATTAAGCAGTGTATGGCTATTGGAAAAATAGTTGTACTCGTAAATTGTGAACAGCTCTATGAGAGCTTGTACGATTTATTTAACTTGCAGTACATTGAATATGACGAGAATCGAGTTGTTGCAATCTCCTTGGGGACCTACAGCAGAATTTGTTCAGTTCACAAAAACTTTAGAGTCATTGTGATTGTAGATCAAGATGATGCATATACACGATTACCAAAACCACTGCTCAATCGATTTGAAAAACAGACACTTCACAGAGAAGATTTATTCGACAAGCACTCCTCGGCCAATTTGCGAGCAGTGTTATCAAAGCTCCAGAGTTGGGTGAAATCAATATTTGACGAAGATGAAAGACCATTTGTTAACACTCACAAATGTTTGCTTCATTCTTTGGTATTGTCATTGGACTCAAAACAAATGGAAGATAGTACACTGCACGACTTTCTCTTGAACCAATGCAAGAATTTATTACTATGGATTACCACTACAGATGCTATAGTTAGAATGGCTTCAAAGAATTTAAGAAATAAGGAATATGCTAAAATGTATTTCGAGCAGCAAGAGCACAGAGATCTTTGTAAATTTTCTCAGTACTTGTTTGATGCCATAGAGTCACAACAAAAAAGTGGCTTGTTGAACCCACTGATTTTTACAGGATACTTCCAAGTCTGTGTGCTGACTTATTCGTCAGTCTCTGTTAACTGCAGCTCTCTACTCAGCGCTGATAGAGCCGAATACGTGGAAACGTTGTTTTTGAGCGACTTAAAATCAGATATTGAATTGTCAGAAAAGCTAAAGCAATACTTTGAAATGCCAGTTTCAACACAAAATTCTCAGCATGTCTTAATAATTCAATGTGAGCTTGTGAATTTCGACTTGTTGAATCAAACCAAGTTTATGATTCAAAAACAAAGAAAATGCTCTGGTATACTCAATACTCAGGGAAAGAACGTACTTTTAGTTGTTAATGTCATTCCAGGAAAGTCTAACACGACTCAGTATTTAATTGAATTCGATACCCCATGGAAATATGCTTTTATTGACGAAATTAGGCCAATGCAACATTCCATTTATGACATTTTGAATAGGCCATTCCCTGAACAGATACAACTAGCAAATGTTCGACAAATCATTAGCAACAATTTCAGAACAGCATTGGCCATGTTAAGAAAAACAAATACCAAGATTAATGATATCACAGTTCTAATTTCGAGAACTAAAGAACTTCTCGACAATGAAGATTGTTGGAAAGTGATTCAACCTAAAATCATGGAGATTTGTTTTGATTACTTTTCTCAGAATCAAACTAATTATTATTCGACCTTTGTTGCACAGCACATGCATGAATATTTTTTAGTAGCGAATACGTATTACTCGGCCATCCAATACTGCATTGAGAGAATATTAATCAAGTCATTCACATACCTTCTCGCAGAATTAGAGAGGAATAACAATCTGGATTTATACTTTGAATTTAAGAAGGCAAATAGAACAGATGGAACAGCACTTTGGCTTCGACTTTTGAGCGATATGAAACGTCCATCCATTACAAACATGTTTACTAAATATGATCAAGCAAACTCCTCCGCAGAATTGCTTCGTTGGAAACCCATAGAGGTAAGAAATGACGGAAATAATAACAGAATGTTCAAATGTCGATTCCCTTTTTCATTTGAAGTCTGTAGACACTTGCACAGCCTGAGAAGCATTTGTGAGAGCTCACGTTTTGGTGTTACAACAGCACTCCAAAATCATATCAACATGCTGTATCCATTCTTGAATAATTTGTCAAAAGAGTTTTCAGAATTCTTTATCTATGATTATATGTGCATGTTCGGAGAGCAATGCACAGTTCTCACAAATGAAGTACAGTATGAAATTCTCAAGAAAATGCTAGAAACAGAGCATAGCGAATCCAGCGATACAACTAGTCATATTGCTAACGCGCTTTCATTCTATTGGAAGCAAGAGAGAAGATTACAAGCTTATTATGTACTCTTTGAGACATTCCCCAAGTCTGTACTTCAAAAGAAATTCTTACAAAAGCTACTTGTACCATCGTTGAGAGTGACATCAGTTGAGGAAATTGATATTCTACTATTCAGCGTGATTTATCATAATTTGGATCCAAGAAAAGTGGAGATTTCATACGATCCTGTTATCACAAAACAACGAAGAATGATTTGGGTGAAAACTTTGACAGACATCAAAGGTCCTGTTGAGGTCTTGACGAGTTTGATGCGCCTCACAAATTCTGGCTCTTCCATGCTTAATAATATTGGTTTTATTCATGAGAAATGGAGAAAACTACAATTCTACAAGGAGTATCTTCAAGAGATTGCTATTCCTTTAGGAATTGTTAAAGATATATCCATGATTTTATGGCAAAATATGAAAACAAAGCCTCTCTCTTCGATGAACAGCTTGGAATTAATTCTATACTTTTTAGACTTGGTTAACAAAATTGGAGATAATCAAAAATCCACGACTGTTGACGCTAGAAAAGCCAATCTTTCGAGATTTTTTGAAATGTTTACCTCCAAGTTTCTTATCCGACCAATTGGAAAAGATGATGAAATTGACAAATCATTTTACTCGGTCTTGGTTAGCATTGTGAAAGGAGATAATGAAAAGTTTAAACAGATTATGAAATATCCAACCCAAAATCTAAAGGTTAGCATCTTGAAGAAGCTCCTTCTCAACAAACAAACAAAAGTGCTTGTGAATTCTGAGTTGAGAGAAATCATCAAACAGGAGCTGGGAATATCTACAACTGCATCGATCAATAGCTCAGCATCGCTCGATCAGAGCACATTTTACAGCTATTTGTGCATTTACGAATCGGTTCTTCAAAGTATTTCTGAGGAGCAAATTGCCAAGCTAATTTCCTCCATTTCAGATTCGTTCATTGATGTTCATACTTGGAAAGATATCATTAAGGAGGTACAATTACTGGCAGTGATTAGAATATCATTATCTTCGTTTGCAGACAGGTTAATTGCAGCATCTGAAAAAGGAGAATCCATACGAGCAATCATTGGATCTAACACCATCTATCAGCAGTTATTGACCCTTCTCGATAAATCAAGTTTCAACTTCTTGAGATTGGTACTATTGAGATTGGTCGTAGAAAGAAAAGGAAGAGTCTTTTTACTGAAAACTTTCCGTTCCAAAGTTGCCGAGCATATTCCATGGATTTCTTCAGTGCTTCATGGGTTCAAATACACTGACAGCATCCCACAAAACGTCTTGATACATGTATTGAATGGACTTGAAGAGATTGGAGCATGTGTGGACATGATTATGAGTTTACGACAACAGCAAGGAGACAACACCTCCAAGACAGAGTCCATTATCAAACTCAAATCCTCACTCGAATCCATCATTCACACAGGACAACAAATTGATATTCATTCTCTTAAAAAACTATGCTACTTGGCTGTTATTGACAAGTGTTACTTGTCGTTCTGTGCTGAAACATCCATTAAGGAAAGTAGAATTGTCATGTCTGAGGAAGAGTTGGCAAGTAGAAATACCATCGACATCACCAAGCTCAAAAATTATCTCCTCAAGCATGTCTTGAAGGATGAAAAAGAAGTATTGATGGCTATCAAATTTGCTACCAATGCATTTGATGACAGTAATTTCTTCTACCTCAATGAGAATACCACTCTGGAGAATTTGACCTTGGTTCACATTGTACATCATGTTTGTTCCATTGCTCTTTCAAATTTCTCTTCCGATCAATTCTGGTGGATGCTTTTATTTGAACCCTTATCTATGAAAGATAAATATTTACCAAGCGTAACCGATGATGCCAGAAGTCAAGTCATTAACACAATCAATAACAGTGGCGGCATTATAAATTGGTACCGCTGTGCAAAGGGCCACGTTTACTTTATTGATTTGTGTGGACTTCCTTTGGAACAGGCTCAATGCCCAGAATGTGGGCTTCCAATTGGAGGCTCTGACCATGTTCCTCACTATTCAAACGATAAGATCAAACATGAAGAGGATCTAGCACCAACAGGCTATGCTGTTTATGAATACTTTAAAGAACGAGATTTAAAAGCTACTGTTCGTTCCTTGTCACCAATAGCTTTTCGAGTTGTCAGACTTGTTATACATTCATTGCTTATTACTGGATCTTCTCTATTTCCAGAAAGAGAAGATGAGTACAAGGCTCTCTTCCACAAGTCAATGGACGTATCATCCATTACCAATCTTCATGAATATCTATTGTCACACATAAGAAACGATTGGAGTATTATTATTGAACTGTTGGGAGAAAATAATGAAGAGAAGGCAAGCGTATTATTGTTTAATATTTTGGAACTATTTAGCTACTCATCAAAACAAATGGAACTTAAGAGAAAATCGAACACAAAACAACAACCAGGAATTGTTTCACGAGACTTGTCCACCAAGACTGGAAGAAATGCTTGGGAAAATCACTTCAATGGCTGCGTTTCAATGGTGATGGAAAATGCTACAAAGAAGTATCAATTATATTTCAAACAATTGGACAATTTCCAAAAGAGAAGTCATGATCCAGTCACCAATGTATTGCTATTCTCGCCAGAATCGACCTCACAGCCAATATTACCCCTCATGGATCCTATCAGCCAGTTGTGGAATATCAAGGTACCAATTACCTATGAACAATTCAAACTCGCCTTTATCAATGACAGAGTAGAGCAGAAATATCCAATATTGAACCTCTTTATTCAGAATGAACCAATGCTCTATGCCACAAGATACATTCCACATGTGATCAAATGGCAAAAATTGATCATGTCTACCTTTTCCCGAAGAATTGATAGGCACTATGCAAGAACTAGAACTGTTCGAGACGTGTTATCAGAATTTAATTCTGCCATGGCATTGTCTCCTGTCATTTTACAAATGGGTTCAGACAAGAAGGCATCGATCGAAAAATTATTTGAAGGATGGGCCAAAGCATTTAACCATAGTTGGAAATTTATTGATCGATACAAGTGCTTGCCTCTTCCTAATTGGTGTAGAAATATTGTCATGACCAAAGATACTCCACTCTCGTTTTCTATTCCAGACGAGTCGGGGCAAGATGAAGGCATTTGTTCACTTGCTGTGACGCAATTCTTAATTGACAAACATAATGAGGTGATTGAAAAGGTAGGAAAATTCTTCAATAAGAATGTAGAAAACACTCCAATTGAAATTTCAAGCCGATTTGTTTCCAAACATCACCTTATTGTATTTAATATCGAAGAAGAGCTTGTATCAGTTATTGCAGAATCGAAATTGAGCGAACCAATATTACTCAATATTACTAGTAGTGACAATTCCAACAAACAAAATTCCAGACACAAGTTTGACTATGAAAGAATTGAACAATTTATTTTGACCAAATACTTGTCAGGCAAGCCAAAGATCAAGTTAGAATTGGAAGGCTTCTTATTCTTGAACGAAACACGATACTCGAGCGGATTTGGAGATCAAATTGGAGGACCAGTGAGCGAACTCAAACGAAAAATCAAGCAATTAGAAATTCCAACAGATATCAAACAAGCGATCATTCTCGAGATGAGAGCAAATGAAACTAGTTTAGATTTAATTCAAGCCTGTTTAAGACAAGTGGAGGAATGTATTTCATTCTTGCAAGCTATTTCAAGTTCTAATAATTTGGAAGGAGTGGAAAAGATGTCCATCAGCGATTATTTACATAACATTTTGCTTGTAGATCCATCTACCACATCCAATCAACCATTATGCAACATTTCGAATATTATGATTCATGTCAAATTGTGCCATCTGTTATCATTATGGCAATTGTTGGAGAATGAGCTTTCACCAGGAACCGCCATTGAATCTTCTATCATTTCAAGCAAGTACAAGCGTGTCATTCCATCACCTGTTCTCACTCACTTGAAAGAATTCAAAGAAAAGCTCTCACTTTCTGATCTTTCAACGTTGACATGTTCCATTAAGGAATTGTTACTCTCCTATTTCACAAACGAAACATTGGATTCGGAGATTCCTCTCAAGCAAATGCTGGAAATTACTCCTGCTATAGAGAGCATGCCACAAATTTCCAAACAAACCAAACAAACGGACAGCGCTGACAATAATGGAGGAAAAAAACTTGGTGATTTCAAGTGGCTGCAATTGTTGTCTGATGAATTGAAAACAGCACACCTGTTTGAAGTGTATTGTCAACTCACAACTAGCTCTCAATAAAATGAACTTTTGTGATTCAAAAAATTCAGTGTAAAAATGTGATTTTAATTTAGTCCAACTTCTTTGAGGCTTTTTTCACGACATTAATAAACCAATAAACCACATAATGCATGAACACTGCCAAAACTGTTGCAAACACATAGAATATTGTGAACTCAACGACTCCCCAGGCTTGCATGAATGGATAAGGGAAGGTACCTTTTAGATATCTTGTCAAACCTGTGAACGATAAATAAATGACCGGCACCACACAGATCAAATAGAATTTTCGTGTCCAAATTCCGTCAAGTAAATCATTTCTCGATCGTACCACTATCATTTCGATCAATACAATGACCAATGGTAAAGTGTGATGAATATGATTCAGTCCATCTGGATAATAAAATCCTTTTGGAACCATATTTTCAGGATTCATCCAATAAATGGACCAGAATAAAATTACAGTAGCTGCTGACATGATAAACGTCAAATGAAAAAAATCACTCAACAAGGATCTCATCATTGATTTTCCCGATGATACTGAGCCCATTAAATCCTCTAATAAACATCCGAAAAAGTAAATAATCAAAGCAATTGCAGTCCACAACGTGAACATTTTTGCAACGACCGCAAACGATAGCATCCCTCCGATGTGCATCCAATAAAATCCAAACAGAATGGAGCACAGAGAGACAGCATGAAAAACTCCTTGCACAAGTCGCAGCATTTTTTTTTTTGATGGAATCGGAATAGATCGGACTAAGGTGACTGTACAAGGCTTTATTATTCATTAGAACAATTTATTTAATTTATTCAAAATATATTTGTTTAAAACACAAAATTGAGAACAATTAAGCAAACCAGGGTTGTGGGGAATATCTTGAATTCTCAAAAGTAAAATTAATGTTCTCAGACAAATAGGGTCCAAGTGCATCAAAGAATTACACAAAAGTGCTCCATTCCATCTCCAGAAACTCAGACCCTCATCCCAAGAAAGGAAATTCTCTAATGTTGTTGTTCACACAAATTCATATCCATTTATGACTCGTGTCTATATTAACTCTTTGAAACAATTACAAACCCAAAAAAATCGCAACATGAAGCTTTCTAAAATCATTCTTTCCTTCCTAGTGTTGGCTGTTCTTGTTATTTGTGTTCTTCAGTGTGGACTTGAAACCACTCACGCTCAACGATTGAGTTTACAATGCACAGCACGTTGTGCTCGTTATTGGAAATGTCGAGCAGATAGTTTCTTTTTAGGACGTTGTCGTTATCCTCGTGGTTGCCAATGTAACAAATTCTTTTGGCAGTAATTTGTTAAATACGTGTAAAAAACTATTGTGAGAAAACAAGCAATGATGATGATGTGTAACACTTAGTAAAAAATAACAAACTATTGTGTTTGTGCTTCAGCCCAAAAAGCAGCCAACGGCACTTGTAAATAAACGTTGTAAATTGGCGGTAATGGTTGCCTTAATTTAAAAAAAAACCTTAATCTTCTGGTGAGCGTGTGCTTCAGATACAATGCTGCCAGCCCGAGATTTAACTGCTACTTTGAGTGAGGTGTATAAAATGCAGCCAGTGAAAAATATTTCATGTTCCAAGTTGGAGGAACTGAATTCAAAGAAAGCATTGTACATCGTGAAGAAGTATAATGAAGAGAGGATTGATGAAGAAAATGACTATGCGTTCATAAGCAAGGCTGAAACAGTTTCTGAACCCTCTTCGACCTCCCAAAGTCCGATTTCAAACATAAATATGATTCAGCAATTCAATCAGCAGATGCTCTTAATGAGAAAGGAACTTGATAAAGTCAAGAAAAACAGTGATGATCAAGAGAAAGAAATTACAATCATGAAGAAACAGAATCAGGATCTGAAGAGCGAAATTACGATCATGAAGAAACAGGTTACAACCTTGAAGAATCAGAATCAGGATCTACAGAGCGAAGTTACAACCTTGAAGAAACAGAATCAGGATCTACAGAGAGAAGTTACAACCTTGAAGAAACAGAATCAGGATGTCCTTCAATCTATCCATGAGATGCAGGAGGATATTGATGAAATGAAGTATGCTAACACTTTCGGGAAAGTGTTCAAATTTTTGTCATCTCTTATTTTAGGGCACGTATGTGAAGACTTGAAATCGAAATGGGAGAATGAACAAACTCAAGACAGAAAGGTCTGGATGATGGCAATAGAGCATTATATCAGCAGCGAATTGATTACAACCATCCCAGTTACCAAAGAGCAGCTTTCTGTTGTTTGGAGTGATTACCTTATCGTCAGAAAGGCAAGAAATAGGAAAACTTTGTCCAAGAAAGAAGCCGAGGTTCTTCTTAGTTGGTACGAGCAACATCATTTAAATGAAAATTAATATCCCAAATAAACAATGATTTAGCAGGTCTCGTTCAAAATTCTATTGTATTCAATAATCTCAAACACAGTCGTTAAACAATCCTTACGTGCTTTCATGGAGCTGGCCAGGTGCAAGTCGAGGTACGAGCAACAACATTCACAATTCTCAAAAGTCCCTCTAATTTACACGTAAAATAAATCACTTGAAATCATGCAACGAAAGGTGGTATCAAATTCTGATAACATGGCTGTTTTCATGAGAAACTTGTCAAAAGTATAAATCAAATATCCGTAACTTGAATCTTCGTCATCATCACTGTCGTATTGGTCAATGGATTCTAAAAACAACTCTGTTCCATCACTCAAAGTTTGTTGAGTTAATTTTTCATTGGAAAGCATTTCATGAAGAGGAGTGGAATGGTAGAATGTTAAATACGATCCGTCGTCCCAAATTTCAAATCCAACATCACTAATATCAGAACACTCACTGTCGCTGTCAGATCTGCAATCGCTGCATTGTTCAATGGAGATGTTCTCTTCGTTCTCTGCATGATCCTCTTCCATATAATAGTCACAATCCTCGTCACAAAATGATAGAAATTCCAGCTCACCATGCATTCGTTTGAGTAGTTCATTCATTGCTGTGGTGTTGTCACAAATAAATTTCAGAGCTATTAAATGCTCCTGTAAATCCGATAATTGGAGCTTGATGTTGCTTAATGGTTTTCCACCAAAATACAATATATGTCCACACTTAAACTCGTTTTCTGTAATAACATCATTGGTGTTCAACATAAAGAAATTGGAAATTTCACAGGCAAGTTTGGAAAGCTCAACCACAGTATTCTCTGAAACTTGTTGTAGTAGAGATAATGCTCCAGGAGTATAATATGCATCAGATTTGTAATCATTAGTAATGTCATTCACTACTCTCTTAAAAAGAAGTTTAGGATTTACCATATCTCGTCTTGACTTGAACGGTTGAATTTTTCGTTTCTTGAATTGGTTCTTGCCTGTCTCAAGGTTATTTTGAGTTTCATTGTGGAATTCTGATAATTTTCGTTTCTTATTTTCATACTCCTCGTTCAAACTTGTTCTATTTCGGAGCGTAATTTTGTGATGATAGGTCATGCTGTACAAATGTTCTTTGGTTTCTATTGACTCTGTCAATGAGAGAGCATTCTCGAGATTTAGGTAAGCATGTTCTTCCGCAAATTGTTCATCAAAATATGGATCACCACTCTTTGGCAGGTCGTTGGCATTTCTGACAACTTCTTGTAAGTATTCTTCGGAGAGAAATTCTTCCTCTTCACATTCATCACTCTCTTCATTGAAGATATTGCTACGTATGGTGTCATATGGCTCACGGAAGACAGTCGAGTGCTTCATGTGAATTGGCACGGTATTGGGCCCTTTTTCGAAATCAAGTTTTTCCTTATCCTCTTGTTCTACCTCGTCAAGATTAATCAATTGTTCAGTACAATCTCCACATTCATTGTTAACCGTTTGTAAATGTGCCTGAACG
The DNA here is from genome assembly GCF_003324165.1 of Naegleria lovaniensis. NCBI lineage: Eukaryota > Heterolobosea > Eutetramitea > Acrasida > Naegleriidae > Naegleria > Naegleria lovaniensis. The sequence goes on from NW_025407830.1 coordinate 173,126, forward strand.
AATTGAGATCCAAACGTTTGTTCAAATAATGCAAATATTTCTTGGTATACAGTGTCGTTTGCATGACGTTTGACCATCAGATGGGATAAATATAGAGGTGAAATGTTAAAGATATTCGTTGATCGAATGAAAGGGTTAGCCTTGAAATCATTCAGCAAGCATTTTACAGTTTCCAATTGTTTCATTCTCACTGCATAGTGTAAAATGGTTAATCCAAGTGCATCTACTATTGATGACATGGAATAAGCTGAGACAATATGACTGAGCTGCTTCTGTTCCTCTCTTTCATAATATTGATTTTGTGTGTCAGCATTCCATTCAATGTTGACTTGTGAATGGTCAGAACTTTGTTGAGAAACTAATAATGAATCAATAGGATTGGTCAATTGAAGTGACCGATGTTCGAGACACCATTTCACTACATCCAAATTGTTTGCCCACAAAGCCAGAAATTGAAGTGTGAAACAATTTGAAACTCTGGGGATAAGATTGCTTTCTGCTCTATTAAAATTTCTATTGTGAAAGCCATCATAGAACAGCATATGACAAACAGGAATTCCCACCTCATTGAGATGTTGCATGATCCAAAGAGCAGCATTCACTGGTTGATTCGATGGATAGGTTGACTCTTGTTTTGCATACTCATCCCAAGTATGACTTGACAGAGTGACAATTTTCTTTGCGGAAAAATATTCCAAAGCCATAATAAAATATTGTCGAGGAATTATGCTTTTGAAATCATCCATTTGTATCCAGTGATAGCACACAGAATAATCCGTGAGAGAGTGGTCTTGCAAGAACTCGATCATATTCATATTCAATAAAGGTTTTTCAATAATGTCCTTTGTCTCAGCATGTTGCTGCATCGAACGCATTTCCTCTAACATGGGCTGAAACATTCTCAGAAAATAATGTTGTATCGATGGAGCCACTCTCTTTCTTCCAAAATATTGCAAAGTATCACCTCCGAGAGCGATGAAGAGTAAAAATCTCAATAACTTGTTATTGGCATAATTATCATCGCTCGCAAATAAATCAATCCATCCATTGACTACTCCAACAAATCCTCGGGTATCTCCTTCATCCATATTGTAATCATCAACCTCTTCATGGATGCATTTAAAAGTGTTCTCTCTTCGAGTCCGATACAGTAAATCGTGTAGCCAACTATGTAATTCATTCTCTTGCAATTGTACTTGAATTAATTCTCTCCAAAATGAAATATCCTCACCATCGGTGAGTGCATACCAGGCTTTGCAAACGTGTCGGAAGGTCAATACGCTTTGTGAGAGTGAAAACGGGTGACACACGTAACTAGAAATACTGATGATGATTTCGGGAGGCAACTCGTGTATTTTCATTTTTTTTATTGATTTTGTAATGTACGGAGTGTTGCCAGCAATGTAGCTTACAAAATTTATGCGCAAAATTTATTGATTTTGTAATGTACGGAGTGTTGTCTCGATTCTAATAAAGCTTGGTAGGGTCAAAACTAGGAGGTTGCCAACCAAGTTGAGCATCCAACACAAAATCTTGTCCCACCACAGTCATGTTCACATTGTCAATAGGTTCTTGAGTTGGATTGAAAGGACACAAACAATGATCCGAGCTGGTTGCCATTAAGGGTTCGCAATTAGTCAACCGTTCGTCGTCCTTTTGGATGTTCTCACTTTTTTTAGCGCTTTGATATTTCAACCAAAAACCTCTGTCAAGCCCTCTCAAAAAAACATAATCTTGTGAAGATGTGAAAAGAGGATGAACAGTTATGGCAAATTTCACAAATTCATCCAATTCCTTGTGAGTTTTGAAACAAAATGTGGAATTACTTTCAATTTTCTTTCTCATGGTTTGAATTAATTGAAGTGTATCATTGTCTGTGGTTATGACATTTGAATCCAACAACACTTTCTTCAATTCCTTGTCAACTTTGTAAACACGCTCACCAGATCCCAATTGTTTCATTTTCTTTAGAAACTTGTTAGTTTTGGCATCAATGTTGTGATTGAATTCAATTGACATGTTCAAAGCATCAATAGCAGCCTCAGTGAAGTGTTGACAATTACAGTCTTTTCTGTCATACGTTTTTGTTCCATTCCATTCAGCACAAAGCTTGGCAAGAGCTTCAATTTTTTGATTGACCCTCTGAGTTCCTTGAATGGTACCAATAGGGGCAACGAAAACAGCTTTGGCAGAAGAACGGTTTCGAACAATGGCAAGAGATTTGTCACCCCATTCCAAATACCAAGGACCAACAATCAATGCAGTGTGAAACTATTATATTCAATTTCAATAACACGTTGTTAATAAAGCTTCACAGATTACCATTTACACTTACCATTCCATAAGTTGTACCACCAGTCAAGCCAAACATTGATCCAAATTTTCTAATGAATCTGTGTTGAGTAGCTTCACTCAATTCAGTGATGACAAGTCTCACTTTCATAATGGAGTCGTTGGGAGTTCCAGGTGTCGTTCGCGTTTTATAATTCTCTAAACGCTGTGGATTCAAATATTCATACTTGAACCTGTCAGGGAATGTCAAATTCTGACAAATTGTTGCCCTGTACTTGGAATTCACACTTGTGGCTTCTGGAATGAAATCCAACTTTTGCTTACAAAAATCAAAAGCTTTCTTTTGTTCTGAACTGAATTGACTCTCATCCCAAGCAGCACATGGAAGAAATCCTAAATGATCAGTAACAGAAACAGTTGATGGGATCGAAACACTATTCATCGATTCATTCGTGATAAAATCTTGAGTGGGATGGATATCAGTGATCAAGTCTTCCATTTCACGAAAATGAGTGCCGAGATATTTGGCTTGAAATTCTTTCAAAGCGGCAACTTTTTTGACAATGGAATTGGCAAAACCTACTGGTACATTAAAACGTTTAAGATCATCGAGAGTCATTTGACCGAGTAATGCTCCATTGATCTGATGAGTTTTCAATACTTTTTTATTCATCATTTGAAAATTTTTGATGATCAATGAAAACAACCTACTTTCATGAACTTTTTTGTCTGTAATTTTTTGATTGGTCAAGAATTGAAGAACGACAGAAGTATCCCACTCGGAGAGAGGAATGTTGTCAACAGCGTCGTTTTGGGACATTTTTTTGAGTTAAATTTGAAAAATCAAACCGGTCGATATGTCATTTGTCAGCCTCTGAACCAATTTTCTGGGGATTTGAAAATGACAAATCAAACCGAACCTCGGCGTTATAGTTAATGCTTTATTAATAATATTGACTAATTTCAAAACGATTTACAATATCAATCCAATGACTCTTTTCTAGGAAAAAAGAGGATGATTTGTGATGTAAATCACTTCTCGAAATAATACCCAAACAGAAGTCACAGAAAAAATATATTTTTGTCGGTGCATGGATCTCGAAAATTCCTTATTAGGACCTGAATTAAAAACATCATTTATTTAGCAAGCAACAATCATTTCCGAACCAACAAAAAAATGCAACATAGCCATTTCGTTCTACTAAATGTCAGCACTAATTCAACGACCAATACAACAAGCTCATGTCCAGAAGTGGATCCTTCCGGACTGCAATACATTAAATGGATTTATATAATTTTCGGAGAATGTGTTCACTCGAGTTGGGAGCAAGCATCCTTCTATGTAGGAATGGCTAGCCTTTTCTTTTGGATGATTGCATTGTTTCCTCAAATTATTGCAAATTTTAGAAATAAGAGTGCTTCTTCATTAGCTCTTGGATATTTAATTCAGTCTACTCTCGGAGACTCGTGCAATTTTATCGCGTGCATCTTGTCGGGCCAATTAATGACTCAAATTTTTGTTGCTGGATATTTTGTGTTGATTGATATTGTTGTGATTGGACAATATATTTTCTACAAATTGAGAAAATCTAAAATTTTCCAAAAGAAGAAGCAACAACTAGATACCTCGAAAAAGCAAAATGACATTGAAATGGACCATGTATTCTTTCATGAGGAAAATGATATTGCTTCCATTCAACGAAATAGTGTGGATGAAAATCAATTTATCATGCACGACGATGAACATTTTAATCATGATGACGAACAACACCATGTCTCATTACTGCCAAATAGTAGTTCAAGTGCTTCTCAAACAAAACTGAAAGCATCTTCACTGGCTGCTCTACTCTCCGTTGTGATTGTTGTTTCGTTATATGTCTTTTTCAATAATCATTACCATCATGACATGATTGAAACAAGGTCTTCAAGTGGAAGAAAGTTACTGAGCTTGCATGAGGATATTACCTCAGACCCTCCCATGCCAAAACACAATGATTTTGTGTTCCCACCAAATAATGCCTTGTCCATTATTGGTTTCATTATTGGATGCATTTGCTCAATCATGTACATTGGTTCTCGAATTCCTCAACTCTACAAGAACTTTAAAGTAAGTAGTGATTCCTTTGGTTTCTCTGAGAAGAGCGTTGCTTGATGGATCCTTTTCAACATAATAGTCCAAAGACACTGAAGGTCTTTCTCGAATTTTCTTTTCCCTTGCAATCACGGGAAATATTTGTTATGCCACATCCATTTGGCTCTTTTCATTGGATGGACAATATTTATTGACAAGAATACCATGGCTTTTAGAAACTCATGTCAATGTGGTTCTGGACTCGATAATTCTCGCTCAAATATTCTATTACCATCGACATCGAAAAGTGCCAAGGGATGACTCTGTTTCGAGTGATGAAATGCAGCATAAGGACTCACTCAGTGTGGAACACAGCAACGATTCGAATTCTGTGGACTCTGCCAATCGATCTTCCCTAGATTCATCTGAAATGAAACTCGTTACAACAACCACAAGCAGCATTTCCAACAATTAAATTGTTAATAACGTTTTTTGATCCAATAATGAACTTGTCGCGAAATCACGCAGCATAGTTTCTAGAACAGAAAAAAAAATGGCTCGTAATTCGGAACCTCACGCATTGATCCAAGAAATACCAGATGAGCTCTGGATTGATATTTTCATGTATCTTACGGATTCTCTTTCCTCAGTCTTTCTCAATGTTCCACTCACATGTAAGAGATTCTTCCGAATTATTTATCATATTGATGATAATTATAAGGAATTTTTGGTGAACCATGCCACTTTCGGTTCTGATGATGATCATCATCAAAACACGCAAACTCTTACTGATAATCATGAGAGTCTTGTAGCAAAAGTAGAACGCAAGTTCAACTCCCTTTTTAGAAAAAAAGCAACAACAACCTCTGATCACGATACCACGATAACCACTCAACCAACCATACTAGATGATGACTGGCTACTTTATCCGGATTCTACGAGAGTGAATGAACCCTTGTACAAGTTATTGCTGCGGCTGTATAGTTTGAATAGCTTTGATGATGATCAGACTGAGGAATCGACCACAACTCAAGGTCACAACAACTTGAATACGAAAATGATGAGAGACTATGGTTCCTACAGGACTTGTTTTGAAAGGTTCAAATTATTTGGTTTTGCAATGAATCATTTACATTTATTTAGAAGAGAGCTCTGTTATACTGGAACCATGATCACCAATTTAGATGCTTACAAAAACACTACAACATTCGACATTCATCATTCACTTCCAACTGGAAATACGATTGTCATGACAGAGAATTTTGGCTCCTCCTCAGCTGGTATTAATGTGGTCAATCGACCCATGACCTACAATTCCGGAATTCATTATTTCGAATTTATTGTACATAAGAGCGGTCAATATGACAATTTCTTGATTGGAATTTTGTTAACTGAGAAATTGAAATTGGAAGAGTGTAAAGATAAAATCAATGAATCTGGAGAAAAGCTTGTGGATCGCTTCTTTGATGTGGATATCGAATATAATTTTCAGTTCAGAGACTACCTTGGTTCGTCCAACAATTTCAGTTTTGCCATTTATGATGAAGGAAATTGTGTGTATCACAAAGCTCACTCCACATATAATTGCTCTGAAAGGAAAAAGTATTGTACAGTCGATGAGAATATTGTGCGCAATAAGGGATTTGTGATTGGTGTTTATTTTGATTCGAAGAATTTCAAGCTTGCCTTTTCGAAAAGTAAGTGACAATGTTGCCGATCATCGTTAAATTCACACTTATTTCATATGACAAGATGGAGAGTTTATTTGTTCGATGGATTTTTCACAGAAAATGGTTGATCATCCACGGTTTGAAGCAGGTCAGCTTGCGTTTTATCCTGCCTTATCGATGGGTCAAACCAACGATGCATGTACTTTCTCTACAAAACTTTCTCTTCAAAAGTGCAGTGCCATTAAGAGTGTTGTCAAAGAACTCTTGTTTGAAAAAAAGTAGAATACAAATAATACTCGACAACCTTAACTCAGCCAAAACATGGTCTACTTTTTTTTATTTTGTAAAATTTCAAGCTTATCCTTTGCCTTTTGTTGTGACAAGCTCAGCTCTCCATGAGTCTTTTGCGTGAGATCTTGCAATTTCAATAACTTTTCAGGTACTTCTTGTTCGGCCTCCTCGAGAACTTTGATGAGTGGTGCACACAACTGAACGTCGTCAGGAGTGAAGAATGAAACAGAATTACCTTCCTTGCCAGCTCTTCCTGTTCTTCCAATCCTGTGAATATAGGAATCAATGTCATGAGGCATGTCATAATTCACAACATATCTCACATTCTCAATGTCCAAACCTCTTGCAGCAACATCGGTAGCAACCAAAATTGGAGTGTCTCCACTTCTAAATTCTTCCAAAACCCACTCTCGTTCCTCTTGCTTTCGCTCTCCATGAATGCTCAGAGAGGGCCATCCAGATTCCCTTAATTTTTGTGTCACAAAGTCCGTACGTTTCTTGGTTTTGCAGAAAATTAATGTACGACAATCATCAGGATCCTTAATCAGCTTGTCCAACATGTCAATTAATCTGGCCATCTTGTCACTATCTTGAATAAACATGAATGATTGCTTAACATTGTGATTGGCACTGGTTTCTATCGATCCAATATTTACAATAAAGTGTGGCTCACTTTTGCTTACGTATGACATTGCCATCGATTGCACAGCACGATTCCAAGTAGCACTGAAAAATAAAGTTTGTCTCTCGGGAGTAATTTGAGACGCAATTTGCGAAATTTGAGGATTGAAGCCCATGTCCAACATTCGGTCTGCTTCGTCCAAAACTAAATACGAGCACCGTTTCATGTTTGTGATACCAGCTTGTAAAAAATCAAGAAGTCTTCCTGGAGTTGCAATAATAATTTCTGGTTTTCCTCGACATTCCTTGATTTGGTTTTTTCGCACTTCACCTCCGTATAAGCATGCAATCTTGATGGGCTTGCTTTCCGATTGACTAGCATTACAAAATTTTTCACATTCTCTGTGAATTTGAATGGCTAACTCTCTCGTTGGTGTCAAAATGACCATGATTGGTCCCTCACCCTTCTTGAGCTCTTTTTGAGCTAACACATGCATTAAACCAGGCAACACAAACGCCAACGTTTTACCACTACCAGTCTCTGCTAAACCAATCATATCATAACCTTGCAACACCACTGGCCATGTTTGTTTCTGAATTGCAGTTGGTTCTTTGAATTGCATTTCTTGGATCTGTTTTTGAACAAAAGATGGAAAATTGAGTTGGGAAAATAGCAAGACTGGTTTTGGGATAATAGTTCCTTTGCGAGAGCAGAAAACTTTAATGTCTTCTTTTGCTCTAATCTCTGTCTCGTTTTTCATTGCTTTCACACTTGGATGTTCCACGTATAAATTCTTGACGATGTCCATCTTTTCAAATTCCTTTGGAACCTCCAATTCAAAATTGTAAAAGTTATTCAACAAGTCTTCCTTCTTGTTCATTTTACGTTTATCCGAGTCGTTGAGTTGTGAAAGAAAATCTTCATCTTGTTCCACATTTGTTTCCTGAATTTTGTTGTTGTCAGCTTTTTCATTTCCATTGGTCGAATGATGATCTTGAGGCTTGGAGAGGAGAGTTTTCTTTCGTGGAGGCTCCGAAGAAGGGGTACGTTTTGATGCGTTAGTCTTCTTTTGTTTTCCGTTATTTTTGCTCTGTGTGAGGTTGTTGGTGGATTCCGATGATGATGAATGATTTTTACTGGATGATGATTGAAGCTTTTCTGTGAGTTTTCGTTTCATTTTTTTTTTGAATTTCCTTTTTCTGTTGCATCAACAACTGTATGAGAACAACCAAAATTAACAACCCTGCCGAGCACACGTAAAAAACTATGAGCGAAGAAGGGCTTCGATCCCTTGGCCTTGCTGCTAAACAGGATTCGCAACGCTCTCCCACCTGAGCTACTCCGCCCAAAGAATATAACTCTAAACCAAGGTTGACTTTGGTTAGAACGTCATAAGGCATGTGGCACGGCAATCAAAATAAGCCCTCGTAATTACAAACCTAAAAAAATGAATTACGCTGTTTCATTGTCGCTGCTCACAACTGGTGTCATTCACTTGTTGCCACTTTCGGGAGCAATCGGATCCAATCAATTGCATGCTCTGTATGGTATTCCAATACAGGACCCGAATTTAATTATTTTAATGCGTCACCGAGCTGTGTTATTTGGAATTTTAGGTTCCTATTTGTGTTATGCTGCATTTCAACCACGACATGTCAAGAGTGCGCTGATGATGGGTTTGACAAGCGTCATTTCGTTTATGGTGTTAGCGTACATGTCTTTGGAAGGATATAATAAAGAAATTGCGAAAGTTTTTAAGGTGGATGTGGTGGCATTGGTGAGCTTGGTGGTTGGAACAGTTTTGCATTACAACCAGAAATGAGTTATGCTATTTGTGAAACAAGTTGTTCAATAATAGAATATGGGATTAACAAATTCACAAAATTGAAAAACAAGTTGTTCAATAATAGAATATGGGATTATTATAAAACAAGGTGCAACTGATGAGAAATGAGATTAATGAATATATATTCTCATTGTTTCAAACGACGATCCATTTATGGTGTCTTTACAAACTCAAAAATCGCTAAGGGCTGCTGGATCAAATTGATCATCTCTCTCCTCACCCCTACCACTATTGATATGTCGTAAACCATCGGTGAAATGCAACAATTCAATTGAATCATTTAGAAACTCTTGATCGCTTCTATTATTCAATTGATTGGTATCAATGGTATTATCAATGGTATTGGAATAACAATCCAACGTTGAATTTTGGAGTTCTACATTTGATGAGGATGTCACCTTACTTGTCGTTGATTCCAATAACAATCGAAGCAATAATTGTCTTAACATGGTATTCACATCCATACCATCGCACGAGGATGAGCACGATGATAAATTTCCAGAAATCAACCATTCAGAACTGGGCACATTTTGATGCATCGTTTGAGAGGAGGCAAGTGGAGTGCTTTGACCATCAGCAGTAACATACGAATATTGATACAAAGAGGATGATGAATGAAGAGCACCAAAATGGTTCGTGTTGAAGGAGTGAACTTGTGAAGAATGATCATTTACAAAAGAAGGACGTGCTTCGTGCATGTCATGGCATGGTTTTTGAGTCAACGAGTCATGTTGCAAGGGATGAGACTCAAGAGGAGAGAATGAATACAATTCATCCTCTTTCTGAGGTGGACTCTTCATAGTATTCAAATAATCTTGCAATGAAACACTTTGATACATCATTGTCTCAATAGACGAGCAGTAATTACTACTATTATTATTCTTGAATGATGATGAAATGGATGGAGTTGTTGTTGCAATTCTCAATGAAGTATCATGTAAAGTATGAATGGTCTCTGGACCTGCATGTTCATTGGTTAAACCCACCGAAACAGCATGCTTGTTCTTTTTCATGACTTTTCGTGGTTGTTCAACAATCTCTTTCGAGAGTGAGGAAGGTAATGGGGAAGGTAATAATTCATCATTGTTGTGATTATTCATGGAAGGTATCTGTTCTTCATTCGTGTTAGCTGGAGAATGCTTTCTCTTCTTCTTGTTGTTGTTGTTATCGAATTTCAAAGTTTTGCAATGAAATCTCTTCATCAATTTAGATCGTTCTTCATCCGTTGGTGGGATGTTAAGAGCAAATTTGAGAAGCTTGACATCTTGATCGAAGCTCATGTCCAGTTCGAAATAATTCTTTTTGAAATCGAGAGTATTGAGTTGCTTGCGAAGTTTTCTAGGTTGAGGAGCGGTAAGCTCGTTTCGCTTCATCTTGTTCTTTGACTGATCATGGATTGGATTGGAATTTTGATTTGGCATTTGACAGCACTAGGCAAGCACGAGGAAACAATTATTTCAAGCAGTGAGCTGAGTATTCGTTTTTTTCAATATTCCCAAAGCAATTCACTAACTGGCAACATTTAAAGCTGATGCTCAAAGATTCATCTCCAAATCATGGTCGGATCTTGTACGTGATTAGTGTTAAGCCGTTGTGTGAAAACACTCTTTCGAGCAAAGGAAACCCATTGCTGATCACTCATGAAATCTATTCAGCCAACCGTTTCGGAAAGCACATCTCATGCATGTGATAGGTGCTACATGTTTGGTCGATCGATCTTCTTGAACTTGAACCATACCAAATCTCTCGCCCAAAAAGTTTCTCAAAATTAGACAAATATGCAAAGGAGATGGCATTGATGAACAAAAAAAGGTCTCATGGGAGAGCCAATGCATTTGTACTATGGTTTTTGATGGAGAATCCTCAATGTATAATCTTACTATTTTCTAAATGAAGTGATACTTGCCAGTATTGGAATTGTCAAAAGTCAAAAATGAATATTTTCAAGAGACGTTTTCAGCGAATGATGCAGAATGGACTTGAGGCTTGTGAACACATGGACATACGGTGTAAGGTATTTCCAAAATGTCAATAATTATAAACACATAAACAACACAGGAAATGTCACTTGTCATTAATACCAAAGCAAATCATTTGGTTCAACCTGTTGCAAATCTCTCCAAAATCAGGCCTTTCATTAAAATTAGAATTCCAACATGCCTTCATAAGCTCAATATATTGTTTGGTAATTTCACATAACACTTGTAGAGAAACGCTCAAATTATCAGGTTGAACAAATTCCATAATCCATTCAGTCATTTCATTCTCTGAACTGAAAGGTATGACAGGTCGAATGCCTTTCAACACATTCACAAGAACATTAAATCCATTGAAATGAGTGGAATCGTGGTTCATGAACTTGTAAATTTTTTTGGAATGGCTGTTCATGTAAGGACTTTCCTCAAAAAATAATTCCCACATGATAATTGCAAAACTGTAAACATCCACTTTGTGATTGTAGGATGAATTTCCTTCCAACATTTCCTTAAATGAGTAAATCGTTCAAATGTAAAATAAACGGATCACACAGAAATTGTCATGACGTGCGACAGTTAACTATTGCAAAAAAATTATTCTAATTATTTTCACACTTACATTGGACATGTAGAATAGAGTTCCAACATTTGTGGTGGCAGAGTCTTTTGAAAATGTATCAGAGGTTCGACTCATTCCAAAGTCACAAATCTTGGAAGTGGAATTTTTGTCAATCAGCACATTACCAGGTTTTAAATCTCGATGAATTATACCTTTTGGTTTCAATGAATGTAAATAATTCATGCCTTTCGCCACTCCCAACAGAATATCAATTTTTCTGAAGAGATCTATTTTTTCAGTTCCTGATTTTGAATTATAAATCAACTTGTCTAAACTTCCCTTTTCCATAAATTCCACAACCAAATATTTCTTAGAACCAGCCATAATCACTCCAAAGAATTGCACAATATTAGGATGTCGAATATTTGCTAGTAAAGATGCCTCCTTTTCAAATTCTTCCTCATCCACATGAATGAGTTGTTCACCATGAGAAATCAATTCCTCTGAATAGTGTTTTAAAGTTTTTAAGGCAACCTTAGTTCCGTTCCAACTTGCCAAATATACCGTTCCACTTGCTCCTTCTGCAATCCTCTTTACAATTTCAATTTCATCAATTGAAATCATCCATGAGTGAGCTGTTGCAGAAGAGGATGACTTGTTGTTGATCGAATTTGTGTATTTGGTTATTCTAGAGGAATGACCATCAAAGAGTAATGATGTCTTTTCATCCACAATTTTTGACGATTGACCACTTTGTGTGGAATGTGATATCTCATTATCATTGCCATCCATCAACACCACCCTCTTTTCGAGCAATTTTGATTCCATTTTCTTCTCAGCGCGTAATCTTCGATCGAGCATTTTCAATCTGTGAACAATATTTCGAATTGCTCGAATTGCTAAATAAATCAATAGAACTGTAAATACAAATATAATGATGGTCACAATGGCTACCGCAGGAATGATTACATTATATGGAATATATGGTACTGAAGAACACAAATAAGTCCCTCCAGGAACGTTACGCAATGTTAAAAAAGTGCCCTCAGGGCACGGTAGAACATGAATGAACATTTCAATACTAAATTCTGAATTAATTTCAAGCACGGCCTTATAGGGTGTCGACTCGATAGAATAAATTGAAATGACAATGGAACGAAAGCCAATAGAATCGTTGCTTGGAATGTAGCTCACAAACGCATCTGAATTTGACATGGAATATAAAGCCAACGCATCATTTTCCAAAAATAATACTCTCTCGGTTTTGTTATTCCACAATTCGAGTTGTAACTTGTAAATTCCCTGACCAGGATAAATGAAAATTTCAGGTGTGGAATTGCTGTTGAAAATACTCCTGTTATTCTCTTGATAATAAATTTGGACTTGATAATCAATGTTGTAAAGTGGTATTCCAAAATCGTTGCCATAAGAATTACCAACATTTCCTTGAAAGACGTTACCGCTCGATTCTGAAAATTTCAATAAATGCTTGTCATGAGGAGAATGGAAAAAGATACATCCTCCCGAGAAGAGAGCTGTGTTGTTCACACAAGTCATCTCAAAGATTGTAGTGGTTAAAGAGGAATCAAATAGTCGTAAATATATGGCTCCTCCTCTAGATTGTGCCAAATTTCCATCAAATATTGAATATGTGCCCAAAAATTCACTAGATTCGACATAGAGAGCTCCTCCATTTTGTGCTTGGTTGTTTTTAAACTCACTGGACAAAGTCACAAAATAAGCTTGCACATTTAAGGCAGCACCATTGCATGAAGAACATGAATTGTTCACCATTTTACACATGTCCATTGAAAATGAGGTTGTTCCAACACCGCTGACCATGATTGCATTCACACAAGGCCCTGAATTTCTATAAAACTGGGTTGCATAGATTCCTACGGTTTGGGCATTGGAAATTGAAATGGGAGGAACTTGATTATCTGTGAAGACAGAGTTTTCAATGGACACATACGAGCATGTAATCATTTCTATCATATATCTCACGCCCTGAACGCTATTCACAAAAGAAAATTCAGATTTTGAAATGAGAATACGATTGGAAATTCCTTGAAAAAGTAAATATAACGCTCCTTCTTTTGCAATCAAGTCAACAAGCTCCACAGAATAGGTAAATTCAAAGAGTATCGAATTTTGTTGATACAATCTCACAGATTCAAAAGAAACGTCCTTGAATGCAAAAAGTGTGAAGATGGAGTCGAAAATGTTGCAATTTGAAATTCGAAATAGTTGATTTTGCCAAGGTGTAATCCACACATCATTTAAGGAACGATACACAAAGCGTCGAACCTCGCACCAGCTCATAGTTATGGTTGCAGCAGAGAGCGTGTGCAAGTCGCTATCACTCACTACGGAATGTGAAATATTTAAAGAAAATATTTGCAGAATATCAAATTTGCTCGTTATCATTTCACAACCATGCATGACCAAAATAATTTCTTCCGTTCCGACCACACTCGATTGTTTTTGTGACTTGAATTCAAATTGAAATAATTTCACGTGACGCATATTTAAAATTCGAGTGCCATCCACTCCCAAATGAAGTCTCGAAATATTCAACATGTTAAACAGTAAAGTCTTGATATCAAATTCATGTTGAGATTGAAACAAGACTTGTCCTTCACAATCCAATTCAATTCTTTGTTCCATCACACTACTGTCCGATTCAATGATCAAAAAATCAATCGTTTGTGAATATTGAATATTACATTGCTCTTTTCCATAGATTAAACTGCCAGAATTAAATTTGGGCATTAACAGTAAACGAATGGCCATTCGAGGAATCAAACTTTCATTGTACATTTTATCGGCCACATGAAGAGCATGTTGAATGGAAGGACAAGGATGATTCCGCTTGGTGCAATTAGACTCCAATAGTGTTTCTGGATGATCAGAGGGTCCTTCCGAAGGACTCACAAAAAGAGTAATTTCAAATTGCATTGCAGAATGATGATTGGAGAGTTGTTGCTGAAAACCATTATTATTTTCGTTGTTTGTTGTACTAATAAATGTGAAGAAGAAGAATGGGATAAATCTGAGATGAATTTCGGTTCCGAGGCGGTCAGTTCATCAGATCGACCAAGTTCACACTGTAACCACAACAACACCAAGAAAAACACCAACAAGAAGGGGAAACGACATGGGAACCCAAACCAAAGCATTTTTCTTCAATTTCTGAATTGAGTCAACCAAGAGTTCACGACAACTTCAAAAAAATGCCTTCAAAAGCTAGTTCATCATCGTCATGCAACAATTCAAAGATTTCTACAACTAACAGCAATAACTCAAAGAAAAAATCATATGATAAATATGGAAATTCAGACAAGTATCATTTCTTTTGGAAAGATAAATCACCGTTCAGTAATTGGCATACTGCTCCGTATACGCTAAACGGACACAGATTTGAAAATACAGAGGTAGGAATGATGTATGAAAAGGCCATGTTGTTTAACGACCATGAAATTGCTTCCCAAATTTTAGAGACATCAAGTCCCTCAACTGCAAAAAACTTGGGAAGGTTAGTCTCAAATTTTGATGAACAAATTTGGCAACAACATCGTGAGGAATTGGTTTATAAACATTTAATGGCAAAATTCACGCAGAATGAACATTTAAAAAAAGCACTACTTGAGACAGGAGACAAAACATTGGCTGAAGCTTCTCCGAGTGATTGTATTTGGGGTATTGGATTGAAAGAAGAGGATGCCATCGAAACTCATCCAAACAATTGGAGAGGCTTGAATTTATTGGGTAAATTATTGACACGGGTGAAGGAAGAATTGAAGAACTCTAATTTGTAAATAAGGTCTTCACAGATTGAATAAGTTAATGTGTATGTACAGAAAAAAGAACAATTGAAACATCATTAAAACGACTTGACATCATCAGGAACACATAGAAAAGCACTGCAAGCCATCGGCCGTTTTTGAGTAGTCAATTGTGATCTTGTCGATTGTGAAATGATAATGAAAGGTATGGATCGATGACGTACTGGACCCGGCTTGATTAAGGAATTTCTTTTTTTATCCAACAGAGAACCAGGAGATGAAGCAGCATCTTCCTCATAATAAGGAGTATCTGCTTCTGTTTGAGACGTATCCAGTGATTGGTGTTGTTGAGAGAGGATCATATTTGAAGAAGAAGGATGGGAGGTACTGGTACAATCTGAAGATGAGGACTCTTGACAACACTTTCCATCACTCTGTGAACCATAAGAGATCAAGTCAATGACCACTTTCTCTGATGTTTCTGTTTGAAGAGTTGCATTGGAATGTAACACTACACTTGCACAGCTGCCCATGATGACGATATTGAATTATTAAGGTTGAGATTCTCGGACGATGGTTGTTAACAATTTGTTTTTGGTAAGATTGTGTCATGATCGCCAGGGTGTGATTTCAATTTATACGTTTCGTGATTGACGCTCGAGTAGTATTGCATTGTTTTGGTCATGAGGCGCATGTTCCACACTTGGAGGCCACATCAAGCTCACGACCATTTTTGAACGGCACGGGTTTGTTTTAATGTAAAACGCGGTTCCCTTGACACATGTTTTTTTTTATACATTCCTTAATAAGAGTGAGTGAGGTGGGGATTTCTCAAGTAACGACTATCTAGACAGTTCTCATCTCGTACGAATTGGGTACTGACTGTTCATTCAAGAATCGACATCATCGTGATGGAAGAAGATGGAAATTAGAGAAAGGCATGAACCATTAAGATTCAACATGAACAATTATAGATAATGTTACGGTTTATTGGACACTACAGTACCTTTTCGGGCATCATTCCATATATTGGCCGAAGGAATGAAGTGCGCTTCGACCACGTACTCATGACGTCCTTCACCTGATGGCGTCTATTACCAGAGTGTACAGACATTGTTTGTGGGGTTATCAACCTTAATTAAGTCCATTTGCACATGCAGGAGCACAATAGTAATCCCCACTTGTCGTATTGATGAAATGATATGATCTAATTGTGCACTTTCAAGAATATTAATGCTTCCAAACAACAACAATTAGCAACAATTAGCAGCGATATCGTCCAAGTAAGAAAATAATATTTCCAACGTTGAAGGAATGAAATTAGTTCTCAACGCCATCTGTGATTCAAGACTATGGAAGATCATGTGTTGGAAACTGATGATCATGTTGGGGAATAACGAGAATGATGAAATGGATATGGACTGATGATGGTCAATATGTCTTTGACTCATATTTATGAGACGAATCATTATACAAAAAATCAATACTGTACACTTTGGCAAGTACTTTTTTCAAATAGTCTGAATTGTTATTTCTAAGGCTGTACAGTCCATGTAAGGAATACAATTCACAACAAAACAATAACTTAATAGAGTAAATTCTTAATCGAATATGTGAAAAGAGGTAAGACGTCATGAATAACTTGGGTTTTAGAAAGTATTCAATAACAGGCCTACCTATGATTTAAAACGCCCGGTTTGTAAGCCATAATTTATTAACCTTAAAAAAATTCCTTAACTCATCATGAACAGCATTGGATCGGACTCAAGCGCTTCATCGTCGCATCCAACAATCACGACCAATTCTGAATGGGAACTTGCTCTTGAACAATTAGAGATTGAAAAGAAAAAATTACAGAATGAAAAGAAAAAATTACAGAATGAAAAGAAAAAATTACAGATTGAAAAGGAAAAATTACAGATGGAAAAGGAAAAATTAGAAATTATGAGGACTAACGCAAAGATTGAAAAGGAAAAGATCGCAAGTAGAGAACGAATAAAAATGAAGGAGCTTGAATTGAAATACGGTCAAACTCCAAAAAGAAGAAGCAGTTCAAACGATTCTGTTTCCAATGCCCAGTACTTTCAAAATAAGGTAAAGGAAAATGCGATCAAAGATCATTTAGAAGTTCCTTCTTGGCTACTAACTGAAAATGATATTCCTTATCATAGAGTTTCAGAATTTCATATCAGTACTGAGGCAGATGTCCAAGATTGTTTTATTAGGGAATTGAAGAAACACATCGATGCGTATCATGTAACGTATTTGGATACAAGATACGTTTCTGTTGTGCAAGGACTCTCCCCCCATCTCACTCTCATCCCGAAACCAATAACCATTGCCAAAACACACTACTCGGGTGTTGCATGCTTTGAGGGTCTATCGTTTCTTGCTTCCGGTTTTATTGAATTCATGAACCCATCCAATAGATTTGGAAGCGATGAACAAAAAGGCCAGCTTATCGCACTTCTGATGAAAACTCTCCAGAATCACGTTTCCAAAACTGAGGTTGTCGGTTGCCTTTCCAACTTTCATAAAATCATTTTTATGAGAGCAAAAAGAGCACCCAATCTTAAAACCATCTATTGTGAAATCACCAAAGAGTTTGAGTTGTTCGGTGAAGATACTACTTATGAAGGGTGGAAGTATTTGTTTAACATGCTGAAATATAACTGTGACGAGGAAGTAACAATGTCTCCTGCAATTGAGCACACATTCGAGTCAACACTTGGTAAAGGGGCTTCTTCATATGTGTTCGCTATGAACAACAAGACTATTGCTCTAAAACTGTTTGCACCAAATGAAGAAACAATGCACACCTTTAAAAACGAAACACAGACGTTGAACACGCTAAAAGGGATTCCTGGACTTCCTGAAATACTTGATATTGGTGAAAATTATTTCACCATGAAAATGTACTCTCCTCTTTCTTACGCACCCACCAGTCAAGAAATGATTCAACTCCTGCGTATTCTTCAACAAGCTCATGCGCGCAAAGTGTTTCACAGAGACGTTAGGCCTGAAAATATATTAAGACACCACTGTTCAAACGAAAATAATATGGTATTAATTGACTGGGGATTTGCTTGTAACGATGATTCGTTGATAGGGTTTGCTGGAACTGCTAACTTTTGTGCTTCAGAGTATGGACGAAAATTCTTGCAATGCGAAATGGATGACTTTCCATATTTCGCCAGATATGACTGTGAAAGTTTGGTGAAATGCTTTGCTTACATGAAGGATGAACAGTTAAAACATAATCTATCAAAATTGAGATCCCTGCCATTTCTAGAACGAGTGGAGCAAGCTTTGGAAATTTGGACTGAGTATGAAGAGAAAGACAAGGTGTTCAAAGATGCAATGCGTGGAATGACTGTCGATTGTTATAAAGCTGTTGAAAACTATATTGACCGTCGTGTGAAGAGAGAGCTCATGAATTGTGATTACGACTAATATCTTAGATTTCATCCGTGTTCTTGAGCGATTATTTCTTCGAAGAGTGGTGCAAAAGGTCCCAAGAAACCTTAGTCATGCAAGCTACACCAGAATAAACTGAATTTTTCTCGGTCACTGCTTTGAAGCAAAGTCTATTATAGAATGGTTTTTACTTAGGCTTGACCATTCAATTCATTCATCCATTGTCTTTGGTGTTTTTTTTGTGATTCGATTTGAAAATTGTGACCTGGCATGGACCCTTTAACAACTGTTCATGTCAATAGTTACTCACTTCCCTCATCAGCAACTATAACGCGTAAATCTTTGCCGTGACAAACTTTTGGAGTTTGTGACAAGATCAGAACGATGGAAATGAATACTAATGGTGTCATCCCAACTTCTGATTGCATTCTTAAAGTCGAATAGACGACCATTGCCGCTTGATTAATGTTCATGAGAACAGTCTCATTCTTTTCACGTTTCAAAAATCGGATGTTGATTTTCAATTTTTTTTGCGAGAGCCGACGCACCACATCACGTTCGCTTGCAACAGCAGCAACTCCATGGTGTTTTGAAACCTTTGAATTTGGTTGCGTTCAGGTATTCCCAAACTAAAAAAAACACACCAAAGAGATGAAAGAACCTGCAATCCCTCGCCATCTGCAATCCAATCTGTTGGCCCAACGATCAAAAAACAATCCAATCCACAAGCCACAAACACCATCGTCTGCTTTCTTCAAACAACAACAACCACCACCACCCACTGACTTTCATGGAAAGCGACCGGTTGAGCCATGTCTTGATGAACCATTCGATCCAAGCAGTAGACACTCAGAGGTCGCAACAAACAAGAGTACACGAACCTCTCCTCGTTCGTCATTTACATTCGAGTGTGATCAATCACAACACCCATTGCAACTTGTTGACATTTTACAAAACGTGATGAGTTTCATTCATGATGAATACTTCTTGTCCACCATTGTAAGCTTAATGTGTTGCAACAAGACCATTGCTGGAGAATGTTTGAGTCAAGAATCAGCCAATCGATTGTGGAAAGATCGATTGCTCAATGTCACTTCCAAAGGATTGGTTGATTTTGTGACAAGAGATCTTGTTCAAAGATTTTCGAATTTGATCACAAGACATTCCAAATTGATTGTGAATGGATGTCACACTCTCGATACAAGCACCATTGGATTGTGTGAAGCTTTCCATAGAGTGACTCTTATTGGTGTTTCTTTCACTAATCGATCCATCAGTGACTTGTTGGGAAGAAGAAGCCACATTCAAAGTCTCACTTTTGAAAATTGTCAATTCCGATCAGGAGAAACGTCCAAGACTCGAATTTCATCTGAGCGTTTGACAAATGTCTCATTGAATAACTCTCTCCCATTGTTTTCCATCGTTGAGAAGCATCTACCGTGCATTGAAACATTAGAATGCAATGGTTATTTGAAAGAAAAAGAATTGCAACTCATGGAAAATCCTTCGTTTGGTACACGTTTGAAAACTTTGAAATTGTGGAAAAAATTCCCATCGACTGTGAATATTAACAACAACAACAACAACAACAACAATAGACTCTTCCCACACATTTTGAAAATTGAGCACATGTCAGCATTGACTTCATTAACCATTCCCAATTTGTATTCTGTTCAATCCATTCCTGTCAATGTCCAACATTTAAGTCTGTGCCATTGTCAACAAGATACATTGAGTCAAGCCATTCGCAAACCACTTTCTCACATCTCTTCCCTTACCATTTATCAATTGTCATTGAATCCAGGTTTGTCATTGTCAACCTTAATTAAGGCCTTTTGTACAGCTTTTCCAAACCTCAAATATCTCACTTTGCCAGAATCTATTCTTCAAAATTCATTGGCAAACGTTCATCCAAACTCTTCAACCTATTTAACTGGATCGTCACTGAATGAACCTTCCGAATTGTGTAAAATCAATATTTTACATTCTGCAAACGCATGGCCCATGTTTGTGAATGGTCTTCTCTATGAGTTGAGTCTTTCATTCCCTAATTGCAATTTCATGACGAGCTTGGAGAAAGTTGTGGAAGGTGCACATTGTGACATTTCAAGAATCGATTGGAACATGTCAAAAACAATCTATTACTTTCATCTTGAGAATTATTTCAAGAAAATTCATCGATGGTATCAACTCTATCATGATCAACCCAAATTACGAAGCAAAATTGATGAAATGCGACAGGGCATTGTCAAATTGTGTACTCTCCAAATTGTGGAATCTAACAAGCAACAACTAGCTGAAATATTGGGCAATTTAAATGACCAAGTGATCGAATTCGAAGGAATGAATCTCTACCTCCAGAATATCGTTGATTTAAGAAGAGAACAATTGAACATCTTTTTGGATTTTATGAACTCGGCTCTCGAATATCCCGTGTCTCAAAAAGCATGTCGCATCATTCAGGAGCTTACTGAATTGCAAAACAATTCCAAAGAACGAATTCATGTCGATATGAGGAGTGAACAAGTGAAGAAGAGTGGCATTGGAACATTCACTTGTCATGCTGCTTCGAATGACTCTGTGAGTCAGTACATTCTACAAGGTATTGAAGAACTTTCTCAATGCGTGAAAGAAATGGAGAATATCTTAATGACCATGTTTCATACGAGTTCAAAAGTGTTGAGACGTAATGAATGGTATTCCAATGATATTATTGAAGTGTATGATGAACCTGGAGAGGAGAATCATCTTTTTGATATTCAATTTGATGAAATGACTGATACCTCGGATCATGAGGATGAAGAATCAGAGAGTGAATTTGAGATGATGAACGATGGTCATGAATCCATTGGTTGTTAATTCCAAAGTTTGAGATTTGAACTTGTATCAATTTAGATTCGTGTGATTGAAAATAAATTCCAGTCGTTGAAAAGAATGAATCATCAGCTCATGGCTTGTGGATAACGAGAGATTCAACAAAAATTTTGTCTTGTTTGACCAAATGCCAAAGAATAAAAAGGAATTGAGAAATCGTCGAATAGATGACGCTCGTCACCAACACAACAAGAGGAAACAAGAGATCAAAAATAGATTTTAAAAAAAACAAAAAAATCAAACCACCAGTTCCGTTATAAGGTTGGTTTCTATTCCGATTCTTCGTGCAGGATAATTGTTTGTGTGGCCACATCTGCTTTTCTTTTGTATTTTATCATCATCTTAATATTTACTCTGATTTTTTGTGGAAACATTTTACATCATCATCACCTTTAGAAATTGAAAATGAAGGTAACCATTAGATGCAGTAACGGAGATACATTCTCTATTGATAATGTGGATATTGATAATACTGTTGAAGAGTTTAAACAAGTCGTTGCTAATCATTCCAATATTCCAGCCTCCGATCAACGTTTAATCTACAGAGGAAAAGTACTCAAGGATCAAGCCACATTGAAGAGTTATAACGTTGAAGAAGGTCTTACTATTCACTTGGTGAGAGGCAAACCATCTGGTGCCACTACTTCTACTTCTTCAACCACCTCTGCAACAACAACGCCGCCATCCACAACTACTCAAACCTCGTCAACTGTACCATCATCCACTACTACTACGGGCAGCACAACTACGAATAACACAACCTCCCAACAAACGACTACCAACCAACAACAAAATCCTTTCAATTTGTTTGGAAATTTAGGTGGTTTTGGTGGAGGAGACAATAACATGTTCGGAGCTGGTGGAATGCCAAACGTAGATCCTAATATGATGCAACAAATGATGAATAATCCTTTTGTACAAAGTATGCTCAACAATCCAGATTTCATTCGTGAAATGATGAGCTCTAATCCTCAAATGCAACAAATTATGAGAAATAATCCTGAAGTTGGTAGAATGCTTCAAGATCCTGAAATGATCAGAAGAGCAATGGAAATGGCAAGAAATCCAGAACTTATGAGAGAAATGATGAGAAATACTGATTTGGCTATGAGTAATATTGAAAATCTTCCAGGAGGTTTTGACGCTCTTAGAAGAATGTATAGCGATATTCAAGAACCTTTGCATGAAGCCACCTCTGAAATGTTTAGAGGAACAACATCAACAACAGAGCAACCAACAACATCAAACACACAGAGCTCTGTGCCACCTGGGCAACCATTTAACATGTGGGGAAATAATCCTGCCGGAACAGGAACAGCAACAACAACACCACCTACTACCAACACATCATCAACAACAACACCTACTGCCAACACTGAAAACACAGCAAATACCAATCCATTTGCAAGCATGTTTGGTCAAATGGGAATGGGTGGAATGGGAGGTATGCAACCAAACTTGGGCGGAATGAATCCACAACAAGTTCAACAAATGATGAACAATCCTTTCATGCAAAGAATGATGGGGGAAATGCTTTCTGACCCACAAATGTTGGATCAGCTCATCAACTCCAACCCAATGTTACAGCAAATGACTCAAAACAATCCAATGTTGAGAACCATGCTAAGCAATCCTCAATTTATTCAACAAGTAATGCAATTGCAAGGAATGCTCAATCAACCTCAAGGCGGTACCACAAATACTTCCACAACAACCGGAGGAAACACTTTCCCACAAATGCCAAACCCATTCTTATTTGGCAATCCATGGATGGGCGGACAAATGCCAACAACAACAACCACTGCCAATACACAACCTCCACGAGAACGATTTGCCTCACAACTTTCTCAACTACAAGAAATGGGCTTTTTTGACGAACAATCAAACATTGAGGCTCTTTTGGCCACTAACGGAAATGTCAATGCTGCCGTTGAATATCTGCTATCCAACCCTCCACCATCAAGAAATAACTAATAATGTAATTTATTCAGTAAATAAAAACAACAAGATGTTGCAATTTTACCATTGGTTTGTTTGTGGCAACTAAAACTTTCTATTCGAAAACCAATTCTTCATCATGTGTCCAGACACGACCTTAATTTGATGATAGAATGAATAGAAATCCAATGTTGTAAAAAGAGCAGACATCAAAGGATAACAGGCTCCCAACACCACACCTGGGAATCCTCTTCCATATTCCATCATGTAGGTATGAGGAGCTGATTTATAGGAACATGCCTCAAATCTTGGTAAAAAGGTCATGTCTCCTGGTTTGTAGTACAGACCTCTGATATTGCCAGGAGTGTAAGTTTCATGATGTCCCTATAATTTGAAATTTCAAGGTTTTATAGATACAAAGAGTTTCATTATTGGTATGGACAGTGAGTTCAGAAAAATTCAAGCCAACCTACCTGAATAATAAAGTCATAAACATCCATCATGTATCGTCCAGAATATCCACTGGTACCCACTGGTGTTCCATACAGCTTTTATAATGATTTCACAAAACATATTTCACAAATACTACTTGTACACAATCGTTCACTTACAATAATATATTCAGTAAAACTAAAATGGAACACACAAATATGACCAAGAGCTCCCTATACATTGGTAGTTCATCCCATAAATCATCATCCAAATTGCATTTGTATCATGCATGAATATTTACAATCATGATTTACAAAAATTTAGATCTTTCATAACACATTTCAATAATACCTACACCACACATATTAAACATCCATTGTTCTTTCATCTTTTTACTATCAAAGAAATTCATCGTTTTCACATCCGAACAATAATTTGGATATTTTTCACACAATTGCTCCAAAATATATTGACATCTCCTTTCAAAAATCGTGTCTGGATTTTCTGAAGTCAAAATATATTTTCCATCCATGTCAGGAGTTTCTCGAATCCAATCTCGTGCTAAATCTGTAATTTCACAAACGGATGTTTCTTCCTTTCCATGTTTGAGTGGTCCTAATGAAACTGGAAAATGATTGGGATATTTCTCGACAGCTTTTTTAACGATTTGATCCAATTCTTTGGGATCAAAGATGAAATGTCGGGAGAGGAGATTTTCAAAAATTCGGAATTTGGCACAAGTGTACAATGCGAGAAAGGCAATGACGCAAATCGTTGCGAGACATAAAAACATCATTTTTTTTTCAAATTTTTTAATGTAAAAATTAAGCCAAGTTGATTTTTGGCACTTCCTCGAGGGATTATTGTGTGATCCTGGCTGCAACAATAACCTCTTTCAATGGATTTGTTTTTAATTTTCCAAATATGAATGAGGACTCAAAAAGTATCGAATCAACATGAATTTTTATTCACACCAATTTTGGTCTTGTCACAACGACCAACGATTAAAAAAATTGTGACGACATTCGTAAGCCCACAAGGTAAGTCCTTGCAGCGTTCTTGACGCAAGTTAGTATTCATACATTCTCCTCGGACTGATCATGATAGATGAACATACAAAAACAAGGAATTCAATGGATCAAGATGAACTCAAAGATCCGAGCATCCATGATCAAATCTCCCCTAAATTCAACATTTCGTTGTTTTTCTACTTCATCTAAATTCAATGCTCTATCCGTTTCTTCATTCTATGATTTAAAGGCAAAAGATATTGATGGAAAGATCATTGACTTTTCAACCTTTAAGAAAAAAGTTTGTCTTGTGGTCAATATCAATGAGGATGAATTGATCAGAATGAGTAAACTCGGACACATGACTCATCCGACCGAATATAAACAATTAATGGAATTACGCCTTTTGAATGAAAAGTATGGTAAAAAAGACTTGTCCATTTTAGCATTTCCAACGTGTGAAAAAGAGGTGACTCACGAACATTCTCCACCTCAATACAATGTCAATTCCATTGTGAAGGATCCAAAACAAGCTGAACAAGATATTAAGCAAGCGATTCATGACACTTTCAAAGTCATGGCTCCCATTCACTTGAATAATTCTCATCAAGAAAATGAAGTATTTGCATTCTTAAAAGAAAAAGCAGAAGAATTGGAAAAGAAAATTGCAAGACATCCTGAACTATTGGAAGGAGAAGATATTTCAGTGATTCAAATGTTCACCAAATTTTTAGTGAATCGAAGAGGACAAGTGGTCGCAAGATTTGGAAAGGATGTAGAGCCTGAACAAATGCAAGTTTGGATTGAGCAATTACTTGCTGAAAAAGTTTAATTTAAGGAATATGAAAGTAAGGACACACTTTGACCACTGTAATTGGATAATTAATCAATGATTGGTTATGATTTGAATTGTGCCTCTAATTTAAAATACGAAATATAATAATACTCATTCTTCATTGACTGAACACTATTTATGATTCATAAATTGTTTCATTCCGACGCATCGGAAAGTAGTAAACTAATATTCAGCAGAGGAGCTGCGATGGATTTTTCTCCAATTGTTGCCAAGTTCCGTTTTCAGAAAAGTCCATCTCCAACGTATACATGCGAAAAGTATTTAGAACGATGAATAGGATACTCGAAGAAATTCAATGATACTGTTTCAAGAGGTATGCTTCAGGAATGACCTTATTTGAACAATTTAAATATAAAGGTAAATCCAGGTGGTCGTTGAAAACCACAAACGGTCCATTTAAATAGAGTTCAGTAATGGGATATTCTTGTATATGGCATGATCGTTGAAAGAAATGGTATAATTATTTCCATTCAAAGCCATGAATGAAACCCCAATGGATAAATGTTTCAAAAGGTAATAAAAACAATTTGAACAAGCTTTACAAAAATATTTATTGCAATAACTTTCATCACTCAACCGTTAATTATTAATCAAAAAGAAAATATCGTTGAAAATACAGTGCGTTGGGATTTCCTCTCTCATGAATCCACTTTCGAGTCAATTACCCCCGAAAGGTGTTTCATCCTCCTCGTCCTCAACTCCAGTTTCATCATCGGGATCTACCTTGTGGTTCTCTTTCAATAATAATTCTCAAGATCAAAAAGTTCCTCCTTCCGAAACGCTTCATACTTCTCTTCATCCCTTGTCGATCCATGTAGAACAAGAGAAGAGTCGTTTGAATTCAACTTGCTCACAACAGGAAGATCAAGATAAATCATCCAATATATCCTCAACGTTGAATACAGAAGAATCCTCGTCCGAGGTTGTTTCTACACCTAATCCAAGTGCTGCTGATAGTATTCAACACAGTGAAAATCGATCATCTTTACATCTTATTCAGGAATTGACCAAATTACTCAAAATGGAAAAAGAAAAAAACAGAATATTGCTCATGGAAAAACAAATTTGGAAGCAAAAAGAAAAACACCTCTCTCAAATTTTACACAATGATTTGGAAAATCTTAAACAACTTTCAGATGGCACAAGTACAAGCATTGGAAATTCCACTCCACAATCGACGACAAATTCCATGTTTTTTCAAAATTTCAACAATTACAACAATTCTCAATATTCGAATATGAATGAAACGGTCAATACTAATGGTTGCTTTACTCCAATGACGAGTACTTCATCAGCACCCTCTCCAGTTACATCATGTTCTTCAAGATCACAAATTCATAACAACATGACCACTCCAATTCCACCACCGAAACCTCTTCGATTAGTGACACGAGTTAATACTTCCAGAAAAGAAGCTAAGGAAGAGGATTTATTAGAATATATCAAAGAATTTATTAATTTAGAAAAGGAATATATGATGGCCATGAAGTGTGTGAATCGATACTTCCTCCCACTCATTCATGAATGTTTCAAGAAGAGAGAAATTTCTTGCTTTCCCAATTTGTTGGCAATGGATCATTTGCTAGTCCTGATGAAATTGAATTCTCAACTTTATCAAGAATTTGACAATTTACTACATCAGAGCCATTCCAAGAGGTCCAAAAATTGCGGTTCACAAGATCAGCTTGCTGAGCATACGACCTTGTTCGAAGGGTTCTTAACTATACTATCTGAAAATGTCCACAAATTGAGAATTTTCAAACTTTACACCGAGCATCTTCCTACCATGTTACAACTTGTAAAGAAGGAATTGAAAAGTAATGAAGTATTTCGAGAGTATGTGAGACGAAGTGAAAAACACTTGTACTCCCTCAAAGGTTCATTGTGGAGAGTAGATTCGTTTTTCAAGTTTCCCTTAGAGTACATTCCAAGGGCGCTGGAGATTTTACAACAGTTGAAATCAGTTGTAGAGAGAGGTAGATATGCAGAGAGTGAGACGCTTGCAATGATTGTCGAAAAGTATTCAAAAATCCAAAGTCACATCTACAAATCAACGAAACCCAAGGTGGATTTGTCTCAAATGACCGAAATTGCAGAATCACTCGAAATGATTGGTTTAGTGACTGCAAGTAGGTATTTGATTAAGAGTGGTCTTGCCGAGAAGATGAGAGAAAGTGGAGCAGTGACGCCGTGTCGATTATTTCTTTTCAATGATATGCTCATTATAAAATACACTCGAAAGTATAGGTGGCTTTGGTAAGTAGCAATTGGGTATCCTAATCCACAAATTGACGCTTGACAGCGTTAAAAAAGTAGTTTTTTATCTGGATGAAATTTGTTTACAGCGACTACCACTTGTTTGCGTTAAAAACTATGACAGTAATCCTTACCTACTGACTGTGATTAGAGGAAATTTTGAACAAAAGCAATATAGCATAACAATACGGTTTCGAGAGGTGCAAGAGGTTTCAGAATGGATGGAATTGATTGAGGATTGTATTGACAAGGAGTGTACATCGATTATCGATGCGTCAGCCAGATGGTTTCCAGATGAGCAATCAAAATAAGTTAAATAGTCCAAAATTGCAAAATTATCAAATAAATGTTGAGGCCTAGTTGAAGTGATCAACACTAATTGTTGCTGTTACTTCCAGATGTGGATGCCGTGCCTTGTGAAACAATATTCTTTTGAGCCTTGCCTAATTCGACGGTTCTCGCTCGTTGTGCAAAGCCAAGAGAGCACAACGTTTCTGGGCAGCTTTCAACGGTTGGACTCACATTCACAAACATGAGCATCTTTGAATTGCCACCCAAGGAATCTTGAAGAAGGGATGTTAGTTTAGAATTTCTGTAAGGAATGTGACCCTTCTTTGATGAAAGAGCAGAAATGACGTCACCCAAAGCGCTTAAACTCTTATTGATGCTTTGAGCCTCCTTCAATCGATCACCCTTAACATCCGTTCTCTTCAACCTTTCACTTCCAGCCAAGTCAATCAAGTGGAGTTTTCCTGATAGTTTTTGCTGGGTATAAAGATTCACTCCTTCTACAAACACGCTTACAATGCAATGAGATCTAGAACTGTGAGCATTGATGTTGTTACTTCCAGTGGCTCTATTTTCATATCCTTGAGAGAGAACTTTTCTGACATCGTCCGAAGAATTAACTTTTATGCGAGTCAAGCCTGGTACCGACACCTTGTTGCTGAGCATGATTTCTAGCTTGGTCTTGTCTTTGGTCAGCAGATCATGAAGGTTTTCATTGTAAATTTCCATGACAGCCACTTCGACTTCATAACTGTATTCTCCTTTTCGTTCTTTGATCATGAAGAACACTTCATCCAGAGTATTGTAATTGACTCCTCTATTATTTGGAGGCCCCTCCATTGTAAATGTCTAGTTATTTTGGTTGTGACAGAATTGAAATTAATAGGAAGAATAACATCATAACATACCTTGCCTGAACCAGTTTGCCCATATGCGAAAATACAAACATTATATCCATCCAAAATCGAAGTTGCCAAAGGTTTAACATCTTCAAACACTTGAGCCTGTGTTGAATCAATTCCAAATACACTATCAAACTCAAATTTGTAAGACTTTTTGGCTTCCTTGTCATAAACTTTCACTTCCTTATCGTCAACACATTCAATACAATTTTCAGTTTGTCCATCTTCGGGAAGTAACGGTCTCACTCTCAAATTCACTCTTATATTGCCTTTTAGATCTTGAAGCTGGTTGTAAAGCAATCTTCTTTCCTTGAGTTCCTTCTTGTATTTCTCTTCTAAATCCTTGTAACCATCCATGAGCTTCTTGAGACCTGTTGAGGATATTTTGTGGAGAGATGCAAGAAATTCTTTTTGCATTTCTTGCGTTTCAACCTTGAGATATTCATTCTCCAGTTTCACTGCTTGGATTTGTTTTTTCATACGCACTATCTTCAATTGGGCATGTTTTAACGAGCCCTCTTTTTGTTCCTTCAATTTATCTGCAGCCTCTTTCAATTCTTTTGTGTGCTTTTGTTTCATATCTACAATGCTCTTATCCAAAGTGACAACCTTCTCTTCGAGCTGTGTGTTCTTTTGCTTCAACTTTTCAATTGTCTTTTGCATTTCTGAGCTTGCTGAATTTTGTTTCTCCGCTTCCTTAATAAAATCTTTTTGCTTTTTCTCTGCCTGTTTATCAATCTCCTTCTCCATTTCACGTTTCTTTTTTTCTAGTTCTTGGTCTGCTTCTCGCTGTTTCTTTTCGAATTCCTTCTCCAGGTCTTTTTTCTTCTTTTCAAAATCCCTCTCAAGCTCTTTTTGTTTCTTGTCAAGATCAACAACTGATTGACTGGCTGTAGTGGTTGTTGCACCACCTCGTGGGGTAGTTCTTGGGGTTGTCACTTTTCTCGCCTCATCTACTTCAGCTTTTGCTTTTTGCAGCTCTTCCTTCAGTTTTTGAATTTCTTCTGCCTGTCTGGTTTTTGTTTTTTGGTCTTCCAATTGTTTTTGAAGAGCTTCTTGCAATTCCTTCTTTTTCTTTTCATATGCTTCTTCGGTGACAAATTTTCCAGCTGCGTTTTGTGGATTGATTGTAGTAGTGACTTGTTGAGAAGGAAGAGAAGGTTGTGACTTTAACGATGCCGTGGATGATTGTTTTGTAAGAGTAGTGGGTTGTGGTGGTTTTTCTTGTTCATCTTCCGATGACAAGACATCGTCTTCATCTTCTGACAACAAGTCGTCAAGATCCAAGCCACCCAAACCTAATTGACTGGCAAGTTGTTTTCTCTTCTGTAATTGTTCTTCTTTCGTTTTTTTGTTCTTGTTCGGATCGTAAGAGACAGGTTTTTGAAACGTTTTTTCCTTATGTCTTGGACTTTCTTCCGTGATGTCTTGCTGTAAATCAGGAAGTAAAAAAGATTCAGGGTTGGTGTCCATAGATGTAGGCATCCATTCCGACCGCATGCATCAATTCAAGATGCATCAACAAGAAGATTAAAATCATGCATTTCTTTCTGTTGAAAACCTACCACTCTTCTCACATAATTTGCAGGAAACAATCCTACTTCTCCATTTGCTCTCTCTCCGATCCACCAATTACTTTCGTGAGTTTCAATTACTTTTACCTTTTCATATTGAGTAAGGGTTAAGTGTTGCTTATCGGACGGAAAGAAATTATACAAGACCTCAACCACAAATTTTGGCGTTCTTCCTGCCAAGCTTGATGCATCCATGTGGTTCATCATTTGACGATGATGATGATGTTTACTTCTTCCGATAATATATTCAAGGATTGAGAAACCTCTCCAATGATAACGAGAAGAGATGTTTTTTTTTGAGTGTTGTCTTCCCGCCTCTCTTGTTCGTTATTTCGTATTCGTAGAAAAAGGAGGGAAGACGCAAAGCAACACTAGAAATCATGATGTTGTAGCTTTGTGTTCATCAAAATGGAAGGCCTTTTGTATCTCAATAATGATTGATGTAAAATGAAATGATGAATCATGATTGGTTTTGTTGCGTTCGGAATCTGATGAGAAGTGATGAGAATGGAGATAATCTGACCCGAAACATGATCATTGTTTTTGATAGGTTATGTAGTAGCCATGAATTTTGATATCGGTTTTGATTTTTCATCATTATCGTCATCATCATAATAATAATAATAATTAAATTAATAACTAGATTGCTTGATGATATTTATTATGTTACACTAGTGTGTATGTATTCATCATACTATTTTTGTAACCATTTTCATGAATGATGAAAACAAAACAAGAACGACACCACAATCGGATGAATTCAATGAATGTATACACTCATATAAACATACCTAATCCAACATTTGATATTTAAATTCTTCAAAATTAATGAGACCATCTTCATCCCAATCGGCTTGTTTGATCATTTCCTCAATATCTTCACTGGTCATAATTTCATCCATACTTTTCATCAATTCTTTCAGTTCGTTCTTATCCAATCTTCCATCGTGATTGGAGTCAAATTTATCGAAAAGAGTTTTCAGTGTTTGAAGCTCTTCACTCGATGCCTTTTGTTCTTTCTGTTGTAGTTCTCGTCTCTTTTGCTCTTGTGACATTTTTTGTTGTTTGTTGACATTTCATCATGTTTTCAAAAGTGTGCACAGGATCGATTATGTCAAATTTGTCAGCCAATAGAACTATTTGGATTTCGCTCCACAGGATTTCATGTCAAAAGTCTTATCAAACATGTAGTGGTGTTTATTGAATTGTTTAAAGCAAAGGTGGTTATACTGAATGCAATTTTATAATACAAATTGGATGAAAATACATGAATTGTACACACCAAGTGTGTTGTTGCATTAAAACTTTTCCATCTGTTTAACAAACTAACGTTGTTACAAAAGAAATGCTTGTCATTGACCCAAAAATGTAAAACCCAATACTTACCTCTTCAAAGTCAATTCTGCCATCTCCGTCCATATCGGCATCTACGTAATTGAAATAAAATATTATTTCAAATCAAATTTCAGTAACGATCATTGTAGGGCTGTAAATTAAAATTTCAATGCTCACCTTTCATCATTTGATCCACATCATTTTCTGTAATCCTTCCATCGGTCAGTTCCTTCATCATGGTAAATAATTCAAGCCGATCGATCGTGCCTGATTTATCTGAATCAATTTTTTCAAACATATTTCTGTAAATATTGATATCTTGTTCCGATAGTTTTTTAGACTTTAATAATATTTCCCTAACCATGACATGATCAAATAGTTACCATCTTTCAAAAATATAGATACTTTGTTGATTTTTTTCTTGAGTTACGAAATAAAAACGATTTGGAATACAATAAAAAAATGCAATTTCCCAAGTCTTCAGATGGAAGTAGGTATGTGTCGTCACGAGCAGTGCCAGAGGGTAATCATACATGGACAGCAAATTTATGACCATACTCTTGTTGACCTTTCTGTTTGTCACCTTGTTTATAGTGCTTGCTAATTATCGAACGACTAGAAATAATAATTTTTTGGATCAGATGTCCATTCCGTGTGATGATGACAATGATTTGATGTTGAAGAGGAGAAAAAATAGAATTGCTGTGTTATGGACTGGAGATATACGATGGTTTGGTGGAGGTAGGTGTGCATCCCTCTCGAAAACGTTCCAATATTTAATTTGGAACAATTCTTGTACCAATTCAAATTCCGAAATTGTTTAATCCATTTTTTCTAAATGTCACAATAGCTTTTAATTTTATGAGAAACTTGTTACTTGCACACAATGAATTTCCAGATTTATTTATTCACATGTACTACTCTCATCACGGGGAAAAAGATTATTTCGAACAAATTCGACCTTTTTTAAAGCGTCTTGTCAAAGCTACGCTTGTTAAATTTGATAGGGAGGCAATTATCAAACACATTCAGAGTCAATATTCGAATTTTCATGTTTTTTTGGAGGAATGCAAGCATCATACCTCGGAGGATACATGCATCCAATGGTTTTATTCAAAATCACAAATTCGAGAGGCCTTTTCCTATATGGAGCGTCACAATAATTTACTAGCTGCAAGACGTAACGTTACAACGTATTACGACCTTGTCTTTCGATTAAGCCCAGAAGTTATATTTGAAGCTCGAATGGACTTGCAAAATTTTGCGTTAGAACCTGACACTTTTTATACTTCACAATTGTACAATAGAGGAGGAGTCAATGATGAAATTGGTTTTGGATCTGTTCAAGTCATGAACACATACTCGTCGTTGATATTGAACGCAGAAAAATTGGCAAACTTGACTTCGACCTTTCATCCACAACTTTATTTAAGTAAGTATTGTGAATTCATGAAGCAAGTTCGTTCATCATGTATGGAACTAAAAAGAGCACCAATTATTGGAGAAGCATGATGTGAAGCTAATTCCTATTAGCTACCGGCGTATCAGAGCTTTGGAATTTGCAAGCCATGCTTCTGAAATACGGGAACCTTTCGATGACCTGCTCGCTAGGAACACCTCAATGAATGGAAAACCTTAAGAAAATTTATTCATCACAACAAGTATCTGTTTCGACCATTATTCTTGAAGTTGGAAACTTGGATCCAATTGCTTGAGCTTGTCTCTAAGCTCTTTTAACTCTTCATTCTTATTCTTTACAATGGTCATCATGTTTTGGAATTGAGAGGTTTGATTAACTTTGAGTGTGAGCTCGTTTTGAGCAGTAACAAGATCCTTTTTGATGGCATCTCGTTCATGTTCTAATTGTAACACTTTTTGTTCGTTTTGAGAGGCTTTGACTTGTGTTTTTTCCAGCTCTTCGTTTTGCGATTTGATGATAGAATTCAAGTGAGAGACCTTATTTCTTAACTCTTCGAGTTCCTTCTCATCATTTGGATCATGAGTTCCTTGCAACTTGTTTTTCAATTTTTTAAGCTCATCATTGACAGTGTTGTATTGATTAGTAATTTCCGTCTTTTCTTTCATCATTTCATTGTATGATTTTTGCAGAGTTGTCAATTGTTCTCTCATGGAATCATTTTCTTTTTTCAATTTGAGAATATCTTCTGAATTTGTTTTGAGAGATGGCAGTTTGTTTCCTCCCACACTCTTGGGAAACATGTTATTTTCCATTTTGGCAATTTCTTGCAAGGTTTCTCTGTACCAAGTCACCAACGGAACAAGCAGAATCATGACATGTTGGAATACAAAGAGAATTTTCTACTATACAGACACTACTTACTCATTCTCAATACTTGAAATATCCACCTTCAATTTGAAACCAGCATCATCGGCTTCCTTAAATACTTGTCTCAATAATTCAAGAGAAGTATGGTTGGAATATTGAGTCTCGGACTTGATGGTTGACTTGAGAACCGTTTCCAAAGCATCAATAATATTCTTAACTTCCAACAAGCTATATTGATTGTCGAGTAATCGACTGTCCTTCACTTCTTCAATGACCTTGGACACCTCTCTCAGATGCAACTCGGTTTTATGATGCGTAAATTTGAGATAACTCTCCACGACATGTTTATAATGATCGGAAAGGCCTTGCAATAATACCTCATCGGCAGCGAGTGATTGATTAGATTGCATGTTTTGGTGTGTTGGGTGATGAAGTGGTATACTCCGTTGCGAGCGGGAACGGTGTTGTAGAGGTGTTTGATTTTTTCTGAGGTGAATGTTCGAGAGAGGACTTTGTACTACAATTTTCAGGTACGAGTTCACTCACTTGATGAGAATGCAATCATCAAACGCACGCTCTCTCAGTGATTCTTGTGCTTGCCACAACCATCTTGATGAAATGTTTGTAATAGAATGGCGGTAATGCTTTCCTAGCCGGGAAAATTTACAAAAAATTGCATCGAGATGACTGAGCGATCGGCAAGCTCCTTATCAAAAGTGTCGACCACTACAAGTAAAAGTACCAATTCAAAAGTATCAACCTCGAATAATAACAATGCAACGGCCACTAATTCAAGACCCAATTCACGAATTGATGGTGATGGGGAGGTACTTTCTTCCGAAGAGAAACAAGCGGGACAAGTGATTTCAACGGAAACGAATCAAGATGAATCATCACCAACCATTCCGAATGAAAGATCGGGAGACACATTTTCTGCTTGGAAAGCTTTCCTCTCAAAACTAAGGTCGAGTGTGCTCGTTGATTATGCGGAAGAAAAAAATAGGGTGGCCTTCAGAAATCAATTCTTTCAGCATGTAAAGGAGGTGTATAAAAAATTAAATTTACAAGAAGAAGATATTATTCCAAGATTGGAGAAAATAGACAGTATGTTTCCGAAGGTGAAATTCAATTCAAGTTATTTAAATCAAAATTTTACGTAATTTATTTGCAAGATGAAGGAAATTGGAGCTCGAACGCAGCGCATGCAATTAAAGCAGACCTGTTCGGATCGATTGAGTACAATATCAAAAAACAACTTGAAGCAAACAAAGCACTTCGGGAACCAAAGCCAATTGAGTACGTAATTGCGTTAATTTTTGATGTGTTGGACCATCAACTCTGTGGTTGTTTATTTCAAAAAGTGAACTGCTGTTCAATGTAGCAACAACCGTGTCAAGAGATTTTACATTGAGCTCAATATGTTCGAAATATTTTCACGATATCAATTTGTCTTCCTGTAAAATTACTGAGATAGATTCAGAATTTGTGAATTATTGCAAGTTTTTAGAAGTGTTAAGCCTCTCATTTAACAAACTTACCTCTATCAGGTGCCTTCCACAAAATTTATATGGACTTACTGCATATTCTAACTCAATTTCAAAAATCGTTCCCTTAAAGACATTTGCAAATATTGTTCATTTAGGATTAGGCTACAACAGATTGAATAATTTAGCCTTTGTTGAGAATTGCCCATATCTTGCCTCGTTAGATGTCAGTTTTAACGATTTAACAAGTTTGGAACAATCCCTTCAATCCTTGACCAAAGTTCCTTCTTTGAAAACGCTAAATTTACAAGGAAATTGCTTTTGCCTGCTGGAGCATTATAGAGGGGCTGTGTTTTCTTCTTTACCAAAGATTGAAACATTGGATAACGAATCATTTTCAGAGGAAAGCAGGAAAAGATATATGGATCTATTTCATGGGTTCTCTGGCGACAAAAGTAAGTTGGAGAGAATTTTATACAATCAGTACCAGTATTCATGATAGAGACGAAACTCGTGGTAACATTATCTTCACTAACGGGGGTTAATTTTGACGATGAAATTAAATTAATTGAGGATGAAATTACCTCTACTAACGATTCAAAGAATGGAAAGAAAACACCCATCAAAAGAATACCATCAGCCAGTAAAAAGAAAGCCCCAAATGCCAAGAAACCAAGCGAAACTACATTTTTCAAGAGTATTTATTACGTTGTAAGATTTTCTTGGCCCAAAGAGGATGACAAAGATGAAATCAGCTTTATTGAGAGCAATCCTGTCTATTTACCTGACCCAGATCCAAAGACCAACTCGAAGATTGTTTCTATTGATTTTAAGGATTCTTTTGAATTTCTTATTTCCGAAAAATCTCTTGGAGTGAAGCATCATATTGAAAGTAAGTATTTGAGTTATCATTCTGGTTCCATGGTGGTATATAAATAATGTCCAACATCTCAACAGAACCTCTAAGTTTTTACATTTATCGAATTGTTGCCAATATTCAAGATGACGATGATTCCAACAAGATTGAGTTGTCAAGAGATTTACTGGGAATTTTGTTTGCAAATTTTAATGAATTCTGGGAGAAGGGTTTTTCGCTTCCTGTACCGATTCCTGAAGATGACGACTCTGCCAAGTCCGGAGACGAGCTCAAGGCACTCATGAAGAACTCGTTAGAAGAGCGTCACAATCTTCAAAACGATGTTAGTACATCATCTTGTTCAGGTTTGACGATGGGAGTTTCCATCACACAACCCAGCGAGATTTGGGATAACTATGAAAAAGACTGGAAGGATCCCAAGAAGAGAAAACAAGCTTTGAAAACTGCCAACGCCAACAACAAGAAACCACCTTCCAGAAAGTAAGCACCACAAGGATACCAATGTCTTCTTTCCACAAGAACTTTCCATGAAACAATGTTTACAATAGGACATTAAACTCCTCGTCGCTCAAGTCACACGTCGCACATGTCCAACAAGAAATTTCAAAGGTTCAGATTTTCAAAAACATCATCTTTAAAAAATGTCACAAACCCACTCACTGGTCAACAACACTCTGCCGATCCTCCTTCTCCTTGTGTTCCTCTTCATCCATACAGTTTCGACAAGCGCCGACGAAGAAGTCATTGTCCGAGCACCCATAGGAACCTATCAGGGATTTATTTCACAATTTACTGAATATCAAGCCACAGCGAGAGCATTCACAGGCATTCGTTATGCACAAGCTCCGGTTGGCTCTCTACGATGGAAACCCACACAACCTGTCAATCCCTTTTCTGGAATTTACAATGCAAATATTGAAACACCTGGATGTCCACAACGATGTGAATTACCGCCTCATACATGTCCCAAGACACAAAGTGAAGATTGTTTGTTTTTGAATTTGTATACTCCTCGCTTGGGAGCTATTCCAAAGGATCAATTATTGCCAGTGTATGTGTTTTTCCCTGGTGGTCATTTTGAGGTAGGTGTGTGAAAGAAATTTGTTGATCCCAAATTTGATCCACACCATTGTTGTTGTGGAATATTTTGGCAAATGACACAAATGTCCATTTTTCTATTGCAATTTTTGAATATTTTCATGATTTCAATATTGAACATTCTGCAACAATTCATGTTTGGTTGGACGATGAAAATAGCAAGGAAGTAAGTAGAGTGATGCCATTCCATCATTGGTGTGAAATTATAATTTATTTGGAATTTGAATTGCAGCTCCAAACTCCATTCTCTACGATGGTACTTTCATTGCTAACAAGACTTCCATCGTCATGGTCATTGCTGGTTATCGATTAGGAGCATTAGGTTGGCTAGCAAATGCCAATGCACAAATGTCTGGAAATTATGGTTTCATGGATCAATTAACTGTTTTGAAATGGGTTCAAAATAACATTGCTGCATTCGGTGGAGATCCAAAACGTGTGACCATTGGTGGCCAATCTGCTGGAGCTACTTCAACGACGGCTCACTTAATCAGTCCAGCAAGTAAGGGACTTTTCCATCAAGTCATTGTTGAGAGTAATCCATTGGTATTGCCCATGAGATTGATGGACGATGTGACCATTAATTTGGCAACTCCTTTTGCAAAACAAGTGGGGTGTGACGTGAGTGATTTTTCATGTTTTCAAAACTTGTCAATTGATTCAATTTTGCAAGCTCAATATTATATGGATAGTTATAAGAATTTATCCATTCCTTTGGAGACATTTTTACCTTGGGCACCAACGGTTGCAAGTTTTGACAAGTTGATTCCATATCAAACCTTTGAGGGTGAGTAGTTGAATCATTTGTGGGAATTATGTGAATTTATTCATTTGTGTTTCAATATTCATGAATATTCATTTCACACAGCTGTACAAAAGGGATATTATCACAAAGTTCCAATGATTTTTGGAAATGTGGCTGAAGAAGCTCTCATTTTCATTTATATGGGAATTAAGAAAAAGATGACCACATTAGATTATGTGGCATTGTTATATGCTGTTTTTGGTATTGAAGATGGAGCTAGAGTATTGAATTGGTATCGTCCTCTTCTCGATGGAGATAAACGTCCAGAAGTGAGTATTATGGGAACAGATTATATTTTCCTTTGTCCATTGAGAAATGTTCTCTCACAGATTACCACACAAAATCCTCAATTACCAGTGTATAATTTTATTTTCAATCATGTATTGACTTTTGATGCTTGGGGACCAAAGTAAGTTTTCAATGGTACGACATGCAAAGTTCATTCATTCAAAATGGTTGATTGAATAATTATTTAAATTGCAATTCAATGATAGATACACTTATTGTGTGGGACATGTTTGTCACGGAGCTGAATTGCCATTCGTTTTCCATTCACTTGGAGTTCATACTTTGCCTGATATGCATTTCAGTCCTCAAGAAGATGTTCTTTCGACATCCATTGTCAATTACTTTACGAATTTTGTGAAATTTGGAAATCCAAACGGGAATTCAACTTCAAGTGTGACTTGGCCTCAATTCAGTGCCAACAATCGACAAACCATGATGTTCCAAACACCTGCCAATCAACTAGTCAAAGACTACAAGAAATCTTATTGTGATGAATGGGATTACATTGGATATGATCATGGCT
This sequence comes from Naegleria lovaniensis, assembly GCF_003324165.1. Lineage (NCBI taxonomy): Eukaryota > Heterolobosea > Eutetramitea > Acrasida > Naegleriidae > Naegleria > Naegleria lovaniensis. The sequence goes on from NW_025407830.1 coordinate 212,482, forward strand.
GGTTGAATCAACTCATCGATCAACTGAAAAAGAATTAAGTAAATTTATGGAATACCATGTAGGAATGTATTAATTTTAAATATTACATAAAATTAACTCTGAAAAATTCAAAACATTAGTTACTGCAACTTCGTACTCTCAATCAGTTCTTTTGTTAATTTTTCACTTTCTCCCTGATCTACACATTCATTTGAGTTGATATCATGATTTTCACACAATGCCGGCAAGTGATGTTTTTGATGAAGTAAGTAACATTTCATTTCTCCTTTGCCCTTTACGTACACAGCTTCTCGCTCCTCAAATTGAAAACTTTCCCAAACTCTCTCATAGGATGATCTTGAAAGTTGAATCCTACCTGGAATAGATGTACTCTCCATTCTTGAAGCGGTATTGATCGTGTCTCCCCACTGATTTCACATTATTTAATTTTGGTATCATATGAATGATCATTTCAAAATAAAGCAATAACTAATGACTTACCAAATCGTATGCAAATTTCTTGTGACCAATAACTCCTCCTACGCACTCTCCTGTATGAATTCCAATTCGAACATTAATCTGTTTTCCCTTCTCCTTATTGAATGTATGAAGAAAATCAAAAATGTCAATGGCAAACTTGACCATTCGTTCAGTGTGATCTGAAGCTTTTGAAGCATGTGCACCAGCTACACAAAAATAGGCATCTCCAATAGTTTTAATCTTGTCAATGTAATACTTTTCAGTGAGACGATCAAAATTGTGAACAATATCATTGAGAAGAATGATCAATTCATTGGGAGACATGGCACTACTCATAGAAGTGAAGCCAACCCTAATAATTTCAAACAAGTAAATAATAATATAAATACAGTGAACAGAGACAGTGTCAACAATATATTTTAAAACAAAAAAACATTTTCAAAATACTACTTACATGTCTGAAAAGAAAACAGTCACATCATTAAATTTTTCACAAATAGATGCTTCTCCTTGTTTCAAACGAATGGCCACAGGTAACGGTAGAATATTTAACAATAATTCTTCACTCTTCTTCTTCTCCTCTGCAATGAGAGTCGTTTGTTTCTTTTCATTGGTAATATCTTTCACAAAACATGCAATGATTGGCTTTCTATTGAAGAAACTCACAGATAATGAAACGACTGCAGAGAATGTCGTTCGATTCTTTCTCGAGCAAGTAATTTCTAACAACTCGGAAAATGCATTTTTGGCAACTGTCATTTCCGAAATAATTTTCTGTAATTTAGAATTCGATTCTGGATGATACAATAAATCCAATAGTAATGTTCCAACCACTTCATTTTGCTTATATCCAAACATATCCTCTGCTGCCTTATTAAATATAATAACATTTCCTTGTGCATTGCAAACAATGGCTCCATCGGCAGCTGCATTCATAATGGATTTCGTCATGGACATGGGATCTTCTTGACTTGAGGTGTCACTCCATGAACAAGTTGAACTCTCAGATGATGTTTCATTGAAAAATATAAAATTAGAGAGTCCCAATCGGTCCGTTAAATTTCGAAGAGATTGTACATGAGCGAGTGTTTGTTTGGATTTTGGAATTTTGTGACTCAATATAAATTGTTTCAATTCCTCATTTTGATCTACAATTTCCCAATGAAGATAATTTAACATTCTTCTCATGTAATATTTTTCATACCAATAACTAGTAAGCGAAGAAAAACTCCATATCATGCATAATGAGCCCAAAATCACAAACAGCACAAAACTACACACACTCATGATCAGCTGTGGTTGTTGTTCACGTTTCACATAGGTTGAAATAAAGGTAAATAATTTTTCTGACAATGATACTGCTAAAAAGTAAATCTCACCAAAATACAATTGGAGAGCTTTCTGAGGTTCGTAAAATTCCGCAAAAAAGTCGAAATTATATTCTGTTGCTGCCTCAACAAACAAGGTCACTAATTTGTCCATGCCCATACAGTCATAGGTTTGTTCAAGTTGAGTCAGGGTCCTTCCAGTTGTGACATTAGACAACATTGTTGTAGTACCGTTCAAAGTGCTATTGGTATGATTCAACAATTGTTGACAGGTTGTCAAAGAATTTCCTAACAGGAGAGAATCAATTTCAGCGCTGAGACCTCTCACTGCAGATTTGTAATTGGTTTCATTTCCTCCTACTACGATTTCCTTCCAAGCAATCATGCAATTGGCAAGTTCAATGGTGTTATCGCCTCGAACAACATTCCATGAAATGAGCATGAGTTTGCTTTTTTGAACCATTTCCAATAATCGAAATACCACTCTCATGGAAGTTCTCATAACTGTGTTAAATAAGTTAATGGTCTTCATGGTAGAGGCTGTTTTTTGGCGATTGGTATCAAACTCCATCATGATGCAAATACTTGAAGCAAGTACCAATACTATAATTAGTAAAGTGAGAAGTGTGAAAACAATGGCAGGTGTGAGCCGAGAGGAATTTTCTCTAAATGGATCGGTCATTTCTTTTTCCAAGTTGTGGTAAATTTTACCTGTCTCATCTTTGGGAAGAGTGTTATAAAGGAATTTGACAAGTCTATTAAATTGCAACAAGTGATTTCGCATCATGACAATATAAAATAAACAAAATATGAAATAGAGCCCAAGCACTGATCCACACACTCCAAATAAGATATTTCCAATTCGGTCAATGTCATTGTTTGAACTTGAAATATAGGACGTGCACAAGTAATCAAAAGCTGTTGTCATTTCTCTTCGATTAAGGTAACTGTCAAGTGTCATGAACAAATTAACAACCCAGAATATTGTGTGTGAATGATAGAAATCATAGTGATCCATTGTCATTCATACAATAATTATTACTACTTACAAGAATAGAAGAGGATAATTAGATCTCGTTTTGTTAAATGTAATAAAATCTCCACTCCTCATCACCTCTACAATTTCTTCTCCCTGATTGAGAACATTATCCACAAAGGCACTTATGGACGATACTCCTTGTTCATAGATGGGTATTGCTTCCTCATCCGATTGTTTAATGGGAATCATCGATGGCCATTTCACTTCTGTGAAAGTTGTCACCACTTCAGGAATAAACGCTCCAGATTCAGAAGCACTTTTCACATGCGCTACTTTTTCAAGTAAGGACACGAGTTGGGCAGTTGCTTTTTCATGAACCTGTGGTACTTCTTGAATCTCTTCAGGAGTTTTGGAAAGTCTGAATTTTGTCTGTGAAGTTCGAATATGTGTCAGTATGAGATGAGGAATTCCAGATAAAGAGCACACTTGTTCTTCCAATGAAATTCTCACAGAGAGTTGTTGAGTCACACCCATGGATGCAGAAAAGATCAATGCGACCACCAACAATGAAAAGAACATAAATATGGAGAAGAAACTTTTGAACCAGTGATCATCTTCTCGAGAATTAGTTGCAGAACGAAATAAATTTTCCTTCTTGAGAGATTCTTCATCCACGCTCACAGAGTCCCAATTTTCATCAGTCATTGGTTCTTCTGCAATGGTTTCATCGATTGCTTTATCATTGACCGAGTTGGTTGCAGCTATTACATTTGGAGAGTTGACACCAATGTGATTGGAACGGAAAGAGGATCCTGTCGACGATGGATGAACTCGATTATTTCCTCTCCAACTAATTCGAGAAGGAATTCCTAAAGTTTTCATATTCGTTGGATGATAGCTCATTAATTTACGAGAGGTGTCCTCTTCACCGTTAACGACGGGGGCATCATTGACTTCTTCCAATAATTCATTTGCCATTTCCTTTTCCCACATAAATTTCTCTAAAAAGTGTGCATAGGATCTCAATAACGATGGATCATGTCGATATTTCAACATGAGAGTTTTGTACATGGAGTCACAATCTTGAACGAGTTTTGCTGAGGATCGATTCAAATTTTCAATTTTGGTCTTGGAACATGTCTCTGATATTAATTCCTTAAATAATTCTTTGTGAAAATAAATGATGGCTTGTTGCTTCTTTTGTAGAGATTGGAGTGTTTGTTTCAAATCGACATTCATCATTGAGAATTTTTCCATATTGGACTCAATTTCCTTACTTCTCAATGCAATAAAATAGGATTGTAAAAGAGAGGGATTATTCTTTCTCGCGTGCAAGAGCATGGAAAGAGCCAATGAATGTGATGAATATACCTCTTCTTGGGGTGAGTAAAAACTTGTAATAATAGCACCAATGAGTAGAAAATCTACATTTGTGAATGTTTTTGAGGTACCACACAATCTCAAAAATTGTAAGGACCATTCCAATGCATTGTCGTGTTTGGAAGAAAAAGAATCACTGATGGATAGTCTTAAAAAGAGAATGAGCTTTCGCATCGATTTGTTTTCTTGAAAGGAATTGTAAATTTGAATGGCAGAGTGTTTGTCGGTCAAATGTTGTGAAATGACTTTTTTGACTACATTCAATACTCCAAATCTCAAATACAATTCACAACTCACAGTTCCAACTATTATCCCTAAACATTGCAATCCGAGGGTCACACCTGTAAAGATTCCTCCCAGTTGTGAAATGTACGTCTGCTCTTCCTCCTGTTGCAATAACTGAACTGTACCACGAGAAGTCCATATGGCAGAAACAATTATGGGTCCAAGACATCCCAAAGTCTTTCCACACAGACATCCAAATACGACTGAATTTGTAAAGGTCTTGTAATAAGGCAAACGATACAGAAAGTAACATGCCAACAATAGACTCAATACGAACTTGACCACACTCACAGCCACAACATTATTCACATGTAGTAACACATTCAACACGACACACACTTGATTCAGTATGTAAATGGCCACTCCAGTATCCAATGAAAAAGTTCCAAACAGTGAGAGTGAAGTGTGTGTCGGAGGAACAGTTTCCTCACTCAATACAACTCCCAAACCAACGACCATCATGTTCAGAATCACTCCCACACTTCCAATAACCATGAATATTATATTAAGGGTGGAAGTCATAATCACTGTTGGAAAGTATTCGTTTCGAGGCAAGGCATGAGCTCCTTCAGAAGAGGATGATACAGCCGACGACGACATTGGAATGCAATGAATCCATACCATCCAGTTCGTAAACATCAACATGAATAATGTGATTGGACGAATGAGTGTTTTGATCTTGTCACTATACTTGTTTCCCTTACTGTGCAATAGATAAAAGAGAGCATACAAGCACAGTGTCAACAATTCCAATCCAAGAAACAATGCAGACAAGACAGTCACGACCGTATAGGAATAATGTTCTGCGCCCAATGTGATAGGATAGAACATGACTCGATGAATCCATGCTGGAATGATTCCCCAAAGTGGTTTTGTTTTCTCTTCTTCCTTGAGAGTGGATGGGAGGGATGACAAGACCACGCTCATGTACAACACGAGACAGTTTTGAAATATGGAAAAGAGTGCCATTCTCCATGAAGTAATCGTTGCTTGCTTGGGATTTAAGGAAACAAGAAAGGAAAACATCTTGTCCCTCAACTTTTTGGAAAGGGAACCATTGGCTCCAATGGAATCTGACGATGCATTGCTGGTTCCAGTGAGTGCCAAACTTTCACTGGCCACCGATTTGGGAATGCTAGTAAGGTGTTGTTGAGCTATTGTCGCGACTTGTGGTTGTTGGGGACTTGTGGCGCCTGAGAGAGTATCCATGTCAGCCATATCTTCATTGGATGGTCTTTGTTGTGTTGACGTCATAATATTCTGGCGTAGATATTCTGTGGTTGGATTTTGTGTCGAGTTGTTTTTTTGATGTGTTTTCGTAGCAAATTCAAAGTAAGATTCCGAACTAAATTATCTCAAGCTTAATAAACTCAAGAGTTTGAAATACGACAACAGTGAGTTCCATTTTGGTATTGAACGACTCGAGGTTATCCATCCCTCATCATCAATACAGGATCATACCGAACATCAAAATTATTCGGGGTCACGTTATTGAGCGAGATGTTCGCAAAAGGGATGCATCATTTTGACCTCAATAATACACTTATCCGTTTGGATATCAAGTTAGGTTGTCATCTTTCGTGTTTGCACCAGCAAGTACAACAACGATGGGCATCAATATAAAGTTGGAGTGAGAGAGATCATTACAACAAGATTGTTCACCCTCCCTTTCAATAATAAATAATTGTGACCAATGTCTTTTATTTAAACGATTGGAACAGCAAAACCACATTGGGTTTCAATGGCCAAGTTATAGAATCTGGTAGTTCCTCTGATAATACGGAAGAAGCCGCCTGTGTTGTATTCATTGTCATTTCAAGAAATGTCCATAATAATATTGGCCAATGTTAGAAAATGTTTACAATTTGAAAAAAGGTTAAAACATCAGAAACCATCATGAAATTATCCTTACCTTCTCCCCATTCAGTACCCCATGAATTTCTGACAATCCAATATTTCTTTCCACCCTCTTCGCCCCATCCTACCACAGAAATGATGTGATTAATCATTGGGAATACTTTGAATTCCTCAAAGATACCTCCCTTATAAGCCTCCAAAGCACTGGTAGCATCAATACCACATGAGATTGGACCTCTGGCATAAATTTCGCTCATCATTTCATGTTCTCCGTCAATACTGCCATACTCACTGACTCTCCATCTCTGATAATTTTTAATTGGGAAGCATCCAGTGGAATTGCAAGTACCACATTCTGCAAATGCTGAACAATCTTGATCGACAGCCTTGTAGTTATTGCATGATTCATCAGGAATACCATGATCATGAGCATATTGATAGACAGCTGTTCAGTAGTTCAGTATTACCAAAAAGAATTATTTAGAAAATCGGTGAGTTCAAGATTACAACAATGCAAGCAAAATACATACGAATATCATCTCCACCCTCTGACAAAGTGTACAAATAGTAACAATGTTATGTTGAATAGAAAGTTGAAAGTATGTTGACGGTGTGACGTTTTGTAAATGATTCACATACCACATGATCTATTATGGCCAATGTTGTGAATGACAATGATCAATCACAAATACTTACCCAGCATCACCACAAGCAATAACATGTTGCACAGACAGCAATGCACGAGGGAATTGATTCTTTCTGGCAATGTTGATTCTATCGGCAAGAGCGCTTGTAGAGCCGTGAGCTGCGGCGCCGAATGAGAAAAGATATTTTCCACATCATCATTTCATCATCATGGAAATAGTTCAGCAATAATCATCATGTTAAATCATCCTCATTCAGCTCGCTCCCAACTACCATCATCAAACTTACCCCAACAGCTACCACAATAAATTGGAATGTGTTGATTTCTTCCGACCGACAAGTAATTCACTCCAGCAATATTTCTCCAGTCCCAAGCAGCTGGAAGATCTTCTGGCTTCAAATAGGTGTGAGGTTGTGCAGTCTTGATATTATTACGAATAGCGCTTTCCTTTCTCACGTAACAAGGATTCTTTTGATGGAATGAGAGTTGTTCCTCTCCGTAAACGAGAAGAGCAGCTCCAGCCACAAGCACTGCCAACAACAAGACAACAAGATTTTTCATTTTTTTGAATGCTGGACCCGACCGTCGAAGGGATGATCTGAGTTGGTGAGAAGGAAATCTGGTCATTCCTGATATTAAAGCCGGCATCCCCCAACAGAACCAAGGTTAATAGCCCTATCACTCTTGATTTGGAGAATTGTAATTTATTTTCAAAATTACACCAAAAAAATCATCAAGAACAACACATCTCTCGTCGCACTTGTACTGCTGAACGCTCTCCTCGTATTTACAGACTTGTTGCAGCGCCAAATAAAGCACTGAAATCACTGGAGAGCGAGTTAAATTATTCGTGAACACACTCTTGCTCGGTTTCAATTTTGAAAAGAGCAGAACCGACTTCTGAAAGAGCATCGAAATGCTGCCCACTAATCATCAGCAACAAAACATGTCGTTGCTTTCATCATCATCGAACAACACAAACAACAATACTGCAAATACAAACACTAATGGCAATAACATGAATAACAGTCTATGGAATAACATGATCAATCAAAACGGGAGTAACAGCAACAGTAATCCCTTATTACACCAGATGAATTATCTGTTGGCATCTCAATCACTCCCAGGTACGGGAAATCAACAATTGCTCAACAGTTTACTACAAGGACAATCCATGATTAATAATAACAACACCAATTTCAACAACAACGGTATCAATCAACAAGCGTTGAACTTAGTCGGCAGTATTTTGAATTTGGTGAATTCTACCTCCTCACAACAACCAGCAAATAGCAACATCAATAACAGCAACCAATTGTACAATGCCAATGTACCAACAGATCAAAACAACACGCTTGCAAACCCTTCCTCCGCTCTAGCTCCACCACTGCAGCGACTACAGTTTAATGCATCGTCAAACGGAGCGGATCAAAACCTTCTCCGCCCATTCCAGAGCCCTCAAATTTTGAATCAATCAGCCTCTCACTTCCTTACCACTCCTTCCGTTCAGCAATCTCCGAGCTCTGATTCCTCATCTTGTCTTTCTACACCAGCGATATCGATTCAACAATCAAATCCTTCCACTACAACAGAGACTAACGTTCAAACATTTATCAGCAAGGGTAACACAATGGGAGCAAGTTTTAAACAATTTTTCAACAATCCAATTTTGAGCGATGTGACATTTATCATTCAAGGTAACAAATTCTTTGCTCACAAGTTAATCCTGTGTGCAAGAAGCAACTATTTCAATCAGCTCATACTTACTAAATGCAACAATACTTCTGTTCTTGAGATTGAGATTCAAGATGCCTCTGCAGACATTTTTTATAGTATTTTAGAGTTTGTGTACACGGATTGTACTGTTTTGAGGTCAGACAAAATTTGGGAATTGTTTCAGGCAGCCAAATTTTATCAACTCAATGCTCTTTTACAACAATGTCAAGAATTTATAATTGGAACACTTGTGGATGGCAATGTTTTTCATCAATGGACCAAGGCTCAACAATTTGGAGCTATCATGGTTGCAGAGCATTGTCTATTGTTTGTGAAAACGAAGTTTGAACAAGCTCTCAAACTTTTAGATTTGTACAATAGCCTTGATATATCAACCAATCCAGAAATTATTCTTAAAGCTATTCAAAGCCAACAATTCAATAGGCTTGGCAATCCTCCAACCCCAACAAACAAGAACAAAAATCCAACCAAGAATGATCCCATGTATCAATCTCTCACATCCTTTACTTTTCCTCCTCCAAAAAGGGAAGACGAAGAAGAAAAGCTCAATATCCCTCTGCAGAGTCATCCGGAGAGTACTTTTGAAGACGAAAAACAATTACAACACGAGCTCACACAAACATTTGAGTTGTGGGGAGAAGGCAATATTCCTCCTGCAGCCTTTCCAACACGATACTCGATGGATCAATTTCCTTCATTCTTCAGAATTGACTCAAATACTACCCAACAAGCACAGCCGTCAAGTACCACCACAACAGATTCAAATAGTGCTCCAGAAAACAGTTTGCCTTCAGAAACAAAAACTGAGAAAGAAAAAGATCCAACTTTGGCGGAACGATCTTGTGTGTACAGACGTTTGTCAGTACTGAGGCAAGACTTGCATTCCGTAGGGGTATTTTTCCAACACATTATTTCATGTATAACACGATTATTACATGCTGAGAGAACAACTTTGTTTATGTATGATAAGAGGACAGACGAGCTCATTTCTCAAGTTGCGATTGGAGAGGAGGAAATTAGAATTCCAAGCAATAAGGGTATTGCTGGATCTGTTTTTCAGAGTGGAAAGAGCATTAATGTTGCCGATGCCAAAACAGATTCAAAGTTTGCTCCAGAAGTTGACAAGTCAACGGGATTTTCGACAAAGAGCGTCATTTGTGCTCCCATTGTAGGCTCACATAACCAATATGTTGGAGTTCTCGAGGTATTGAATAAGCATACAGGGACGTTCACCGAGCAGGACGAGCAAATTCTTCAATTTGTATGCGAACTACTTTCAATATTTGTCCAAGAGCAACAATTAGAGGAGATTGAAAATGTTCACAAATCTACAATTCTTTTGCAACCTTCGTCATACAGAAGGAAGTCAGTAGCTCCTCTTCAGTTGATGAACAGAAAAGCGTCTCATAGAATGTCAGTGACAGTAGATGATTCCTTTGCTTTACTTTTTGGAGATGGTGATTTCAATTTTGATTTGGTCAATACCGAAGAACAACCACATTCATTACTGCCAGTTAATGATGACGTTGCCAACAACTTGGTGGGACCTAATATTGATCCACTTTGGAATTATGTGCAAAATCACGATGTTAATTCAAATCTTACTTCCAGCTTTGTCACTGTTGGCACAACTCCCTCCAAATCAGTGACCGAACAGTTGCCCAAGACAGCAGCAAGCAGCAGCAGTACTGTTGTCACCAACAACACTGTGAGCAATGTGTCTAATTGGGATCAACAATCCGTTATCTCACAACAAACTACCAATAAGCCATCTAAAAGCGTCAAGACTGAAAATGGAGAAAAGAAGCGCAAGAGAAATCAAAACACTGTGAACTCACAACCACCCACAAATGCCCCTACCGGAATGCCATTCATGCACTTTAGAATTCCTCGTTATGAATTACAATTTATTCAATTCGATGCTAATGGTGCAAAGAAAAAGAAGAAAAATTAAAAATGGTGCATTGCGTTTCATCTCGAAACCTTTCACATGGTCTTATACTCCCAAGATGAATTGCAACTAAGGTCGAATGAGAACATTTATTATTACTGGATGAAAAATAACAAGGCCAATAACAGAGCGATCATGACACATGAGCGACCAATTAAGGAAACTTCACTACTAGACGCTCCGTTTACATTTCCTTGATTCTTTTTAGCTAAAGGATCAAACTCAACTACATAGATAGCACCAGCATAATCATCTGAAATGAACAAACTTGCGACAGGTCCCTTATTGAGCTGTCTGACATCGACAGGTCGTCCCCAATATTTTGTCGTTCCCTTCGTTAACCAACCTTCCAAGAACACAGAGTATCCACTGGGTGCCTTTTGTTCGTCTTTCACATCTGAAATCATCATGACTCGATATCCAAAAGGAGGATCTCTGTTCCAGCTTCCATGTTCGGCAATGAACACTGATCGATTCACATTCATGAATTGTTTCCATAGGAGCGCTTCAGAATTTCTAAAGAAGATGGTTCCTAGAGCTGCAACGTGAGCATCGAGAGTAACAATAGGTCTCACATAATTTCCATTGGAACAGCTCATGACAGATTCATTGGGGTTCATATCTGGATCGACAATGCCATTGGCGTGACAATAAGGAAACCCAAAACTCTTAATATTAGTGTCACCTTCATTGTTCAAAATTAATTTGTTAAATTCGTCTCCAGGAATTAAATTACCCTGATTAAAGGTTTTGCATTTTCAACGAGTGGGTTATTCACCAGTACAATAATTTTTGTTCACAGGATTGTTAGAAAGATGGAACAACAATGAATATATTCATAACAACTCAAACACTTACCATCATATCTCTTCCATTATCTGTAAAATACATGACAGAATCATTATTTGGATCAAAATCAAATCCCACACTGTTTCTCAAACCTGTCGCTTCCACCCTCTTGGTTGCTGGTTGCGTGAAATTATTGACATCTTTTGGCAATTCAAACGATGTCATGGTTCCAAATAAATCTGTCAAGATGCATGTATTACATGGTGCTCCAACAGGTACATACATTCTCTTCTTATGAATTCGAATATATTTAAATCCATGCCAAGTATTTGGATCATAGCTCTGAATAGGAATTTTTTGATACATGGAAGCACTTTTTTGACCACTTTCATATTTTGCAATGACATTTCGAACCATATAAATGGTTGCAATTTCACCCACATATAATGTATCTGTGGATGAATCATAGGCCACTCCATTAGGACTATTCGATAAGGAATTGACAATAATATCTTGAGAGAGTAATTGAACATATCCACTGGGAGAAGAAGTCATGTTTGTGTTGGTTTGATTGAATCGACTAGTGTCATGATACAAGGATAAGATATAGATCGAGCCTGTTCCTGGACTTGCCACAAACAAGTAGGAATGAGTTGAATTCTTTTCATAGAGATCCATTTCTCGAGCATTGGGTATACGAGCCAAAACTCGAATGACGGATCGATTTTGAGCAAGATCCACTGGAACGGAAGGTCCAAAAGTCAAAGTATTGATCGGAAGAGAGTCTTGCGCAAGTGACAAGTGGCAGGATATATTTACACCCACACATAATATTGTGAATAATGTGAAAAAACAAAGCACACTTATGAAACGCAAAATCCATCCCGATGGACGAGAGAGGATCCTGAAAGCCATTTTTTTAAAGTTTTTGATCCGTTTTAATCAAACGTATGTTAATTTTCAACAAGATCTATCGTAGGCAACTCAAAATCCATGAATCAGTACTTTCCATTCATGGACATTGTATTTTTCGCTGAAAAGGAAATAAAAGACAATTCTTGGTAACCTCCCTTAGATAGGATTTGAGGTTATGTTCAACGTTATTGAAATACCATTCTCCAACAACGAGGACATACCTTTTAGCACCTTACACCTTACACTTTAGTGCCGTTTGCAATGGCACGTAGTCCCAAAAAGGAGATACAAATAGCACTTAACACTGGAGTGCCAAATGCAAACAGCACCTGACACTTGAGTGCCGAGTGTCATCAGCACCTGTATATTTTTTAATTTATTTAAATATTATTTTGAAATTACAAACCTCCGTCTTCACGGTTGTGAGCAACGGGCCTCAAAATTCTCTTCACTACACAATCATCATCGAGTATAGGAAACAGCATCACGAACGCAATTTTTGGACAATTCGTCTGACAACGACAATACCAAATGATCATCTACGAAATTTAGTTTATGGAGGGAAGAATAGACTCACGCTCATTTTCTAAGGTGAAGCGTTGTGAGGCAAGTGGTTCAAATAATGTTCCACCGTTCAGCACCTGTTTTCTGAGTTGATGTTGCGCCATACAACACGGCGTTGAAAGAGATTGAGATGAAGTTGTCGAACAGGATGTCAGAGCTTGCTGAATGAACTTGAGAGACGATTTATGTTGAGGAAAAACACTTGCAGTACATGTAGGAAAACATTTTCATTTGGTTCAACAGGGGAGTGAAACTTGCCAGCTTTTCTTCATAGTGACATGTACTTTTGTTCAATTGTTACAAAAACGGTGAGAAGAACAAGAGAATGGTGCTCAACACTGTTGTTGGCTGATGTAATCGAATTTGAGTGATTTGGGAATGACGGTAACAGCAAAAGTCAAGCTGAAGCAATCAGAAGGGTACAATTAAGGGAACTGGAATCAGTTTTTGTTTCGTAGTCATACTTCTTAACGGCTGAGTCTATCATCATGAATGAAAGGTTAACATATCATCTTTTGTGCCTCCCAACTCCTTTCATACGAAGGTCCAAGCTAACATACGAAAGGAAAGTAGATGCATGAGATTAAATCATGCCTTTTTTTTGTTTGATAGATTCGTTTGAACACGAAGTAGAATGGTTAGGTTCACAAACTAGTACCTCCATTTCAATCAACATCCATTTCGCACCTTACACTCAAGTGTCAAATACAAATAGCACCTTACACTCAAGTGTCAAATACAAATCACACTTCATTCATTTGGCACTCAAGTGTCAAATGCAAACAGCACTGACACTAAGTGTAAGGTGTAAGGTGCCAAAATATAACAACTCTCCAACAACTTTACCAGCAATGTTATTCATGGAAACAAGCCAAAAACATTCGATTCGGGTCTAAACGTCCGTCCACAAAAAGATTCACCAAAGTATTGTCTTATCGAGGACCAATCTACTTCGTCTCATCATTTCCAATTTGTAAATTCAGCACTTTGGTTCTCTTGTTGTACTTTGAAAATTTCAGCACTTTCAACGTAAAACAGGAAAACCAAATAAAAATACCTTGACGATGGAATCTCGAAATGTGGCGGTTTCTACAGAGCATTGCCTTCTCGTTGTTGTTGTTGTTCTTTTTTCATCTCCGTTAAAGCCAACAATTGCTTGGAATATGCTGCTCAAATTGGTCCTTTCCATCAAATTATTTGAAATGTTTTTTTTAGAAATAACTCTTGAACGTAACTTGTAAAAAAGATGGTCTAGTTCATAAAAAAGCTATTTGCTACTTCGGTAAAAGTTTTTAAGTTCAGGAAGATACTGAGTTGTACTTTGAATGAACCACTAGTTCCAAGTTCTTCCTTTTTTTCTGTAAATACAAATAAAAAAATGCGTCTTCTTTGTATTGATAAAGGCTTTAGTTTTGCGTTTAAACAACATTTGATGAAATTTAAACGAGAACGATCAAACTTCCAGAATAATGGCTCAGTACTAGAAGAAGAAGAAAATCATACAAGTTTGGACGATTCAATGATTGAAAGTAAGATAGAAACCATGATGGTTCAGGTTGCTGAGCCGACCAGTTCCGATATTGATTATGAACAAGATGAAGCTTTTATGGAAAGTGTTCGAAAAATTGAGAAGACAATTTTGGAATTTCAACCTAATGTCTTGCTGTTTTCAAGTAGAGGAGGAAAATATGCATGTAAATTATTGAAAGATAATATATGGAACGGCCCTTGTGTCATGATATCAACATTGATCATTTCATCAATGGTTAATTTCGAAGAAACAAATGCAACACTGGTTTTTGCTTATGGGCAAGACGAAAAAACTGTACCATTTCCAATGATTCAACATTTGAAACAATGTCACAACAATAGAATTGTAGTTTTGAGCTATGCTAATGAAAGTCATTCCATGAATTCCCTGGTGAATATTGAGAAAGACGAAGAAACATTTCATTTACATCAAGCAATAGAACAAGTAAAAACTTTGACACAAGAATATCGAGAGAAAGATGATGACATTATGTTCGAGGGAAAACAATTATCTATTCTTCAACTTGTATATTTAAGTTATTTCATTGCCCAAGAATGTGAGAAAAAGAACATTGTCAAGAATGCCAAGCTGTTACAAAGCGCTCATTCAACTTCCAATTTTAGACCACAAGGAGCAGCGCCAAGCTTGTTATTGAATCCATCCATGTTGAAAGGAGGATTAACACAACTTCGAAAGATTTAGATTTTGATTGTTCTTTCAATTTGTAATGCCTCACCAAAAATTAGAAAAAAAACAAAGCCTTAAAAATGAAACGAAGATTGTTGCAACAACGTCAACCATGCTGCCGTTTTCATCATCAACGTTCGCCGTTATTGTTTAAATTATCTGACAGAAATGTATGGTCATCATCATTGGTCATTTGGAAAGATTTCTATCAACAAGATTTTTCAAGCCATACGATAAGCAGAAGTTCGGAAAGGAGTTTTTCGCAAACTCGATGGCACGAACAATTGAATAATGAAGATCAAAATTCATCGTCATCATCATCATCAATAACAACCTCTCCTAAATCATCCTCGGAATTAAAAGACGGAAAGGAAGTAAAGGAAGGAAAAGAAGGGAAAAAAGAGGATAAGAAAAAGGCCACTTGGTCGTCTTACTTTAAAAAGGTACGAGAATTTTCATTGGATTATCATGGATACATCCATTTCATAACAAATTTGGAAATTTTTCTTTTCGATCATCCCATGTAAATTCATTCATATACACTCGAGATGTTACAGTGGGTCACTTATGGAGCTCTGACAGCCATTGCCATCACTTTAATTAATCTTCAAGAATTGAGATCAGAAGAAACGAGTATTCAAAAAATTCGACAAGGTTCAGTGAATTTGAAACCTTCTTTGGATCATGATCTCATTTCAAGAGAACGAGAAATTCAAGAATTGAAAAAGTATCTTCCATTTCTTGAGCAAAATAGTGCAGAGTTGGTAAATCCATCGTTTGTTCTCGTTGTCGGAAGAATGGGAACTGGAAAATCGTTAATTTCTGAATTATTAGCAAAAGAAATGGGAAACAATTGTATTCATATTCAATTTCACAAAGATATGAAAGAAACTCAAATTGTAGAAGCAATTGCAAAAGCTATTAATTATCATCCATTTATGAATCGAAATGATTTACCTTTTTTTAATTATGTCACAACAAGCATGTTAGAAATTATTAGACCTACCAAACGAACATTTTCAGAAATGACCAAAGTACTTAAAGATGTCACAAGAAAAATGTCAGAAGCAAAAGAGGGAATGGTTCCATACATTATTTTTGACAATGTCGATGCATTATATCAACCAGAAGGTTTTAATTTTCTAATCGATTTATTGGAATTGGCAAAAGAAGGATCCTCCAAGAGATGGTTTGGATCTGTTTTTTTTACCAATGAAGTGGGTCTTAAAATGTTAAAAACTTCACCAAGCCATTATTCTATAACAAAGACGTATTATATTCCTGGAATTGAGAAGAAGGATGCCATGTCATATATTGCTAAACATTTGAAGAATGTTGACAATGATCCAGAATCGATTGCTTCCATTCTGGTGGATAAAGTATGTGGCGATAATCTCAAGTCTATTATGGATGTAATTGCCAAATTGAAACAGAATAAGTCTATCGAGAAAATTATTGACGAATCTGTGCAGGAAACAAAGGTGAGTGGTAATAACATCTTATGACACTGAACAACAACTCAACGTGCACATTTCTACACAGTATAATTTCAGAGGATTGGAATTAGGACAAATTGATAAGAATATTGAAGCATTTGGTGTTTGGAATCTGCTTGATTACATGCACAAAAATAATGGTGAGTGCACCATCAGTGAGGCCTGTATTTGTATTGGAAATTTTTGTTCCAAACCTCTCGATCTCATTGACGATTTGATTACAAGAGGCATCATTAGTAGCACTCCGAGTGCATCTCTCACATTTTTCAATCGCTCTGTCTTTACTTTAATTTCTAAGGCAAAAGAGAAGCGACCAGCTGTATTCAACAAGTTTAATACTTATCAACCTATGGAACGAGTGGTAGATTTTTAATTTGTCAACTATACAACTCCAAAGTATTATTATATTAACTCAGATAACTATATGCTGAGTGTATTTGGAAAGGAATTGAACAAGTTGAGTCTTTTCTTCCTTGTATCTCTTCTCGTCCCACGATAATTTATCTTTCATGATAGCTAATAGCTTGTCACACTCCAACACGACTCGAAGCGGATCATACCTGTACATCTGACATCTAATAGCAACGTCTAATGCAGTACAACAATTTTCTACTCGAACTAAATATCCAATTTCACATTCCAAGAATGGTAAATCTTCCCAGATCTGATTTTGTAAATAAAACGTAGTTGTTGTTTCCTCTGGACTTGCAACCTCTCGAGCACCTTCTCTCAGCACATTCAGACATCGATCTCCATAATTAAATTTCAAGTACCGAATAACATCATCATGCAAGTGATGATATTGTGCTTTCATGGTTTGAGTGAGAAAGTGAACAAAATTTTCAGAGCCGTAAATGGGTTGCTCTTGTGCAGCTTGATTAGCTACATTCTCATCCTGTTGTGAATTTCTTGAAAGGTCGGTCTTCTTGGATGTAAAATCCTTTCCAAAAAGATATCTCAATACTGTGAGCGATGCATAATAATCTTTCGTGCGATCCAAGACCTTGAGAGCATTATTGAATATTGTTCCGTTTGTGGATGCCAATTTCACAAGCTTTAACTCATTATCAAAAAAGAATCGAGATGAGCTATAAATGTCTTGAGTTGTAAAATTGCCAAGCTTCAAAATTCCTTTCAATCGGTCAACATGCTCCCCTGGCAATGATAAAATGGAGTATCTATAGTGTGGTATGAACTTCCCGTATGGTGTCACAATATTATGAGGAGAGATGGTTGGTAATGTGAAGGAATATTCTTCTTGAAGAGTTTTCTTAGAGAGGAGCTTGTCATCATGGGGAGTATTTTCACACAGAACTAAATGTTTGTATCGAACTCGATATTCAGCATTGTCCTGTTTTAGCTTGTCTCTAAAGATGAGTTGTGAATTTTCCAAATCTAGCTTCTCAACGCTAGTGTGATTTAATGCAAAATTTCCAATTGCTGCAGTGGTAAGGGCCAATGATGAAATGAGACGAGGGAAATTCAAAACTCCACTGTCATAGTACGTTATGCATCGAAAAACATTTCTTACGTCCTTATACTCTCTAAAAAGGTCATCCATGTCTTTGGCTCGTTCTTGATATCGGTTTCGTAAAATTCCCAACTTTGCTTCACACATATTTCTATCTCCTAAAAACAAATTTTCCATCCATAAATCTCTTCCATAAACGAAATATTCATAACCCAGTAGCTTCCACATTTGTCTATAATAGTTCAATTTTTGTGAGTTGGTAAATACTTCTGTCGTTCGAAATTGTCTCATTAAATGAGGTGCAATAAAATATAAATCATTTCGTTTCTCTAACTTTTCTTTCATGGATGAATAGATATTTTCATAAAACTTGCAAGACAATGTTGAATTTTCATCGCCATCAAGTTCGCATAGCATGGCTTTGGTTTCGAAAAAATTCGGCGTCAAGCCACCGTTCGAATCTCCATCCAGCACATGATGAAAAAGCATATTTGAACTCAATGTAAATTCATCCTGGTATGAAACAAAATCATGAGGAGAAAGTAGACACACCGAGTAGCCCCTCAACGATGCTTCATAACTCATGGCTGCTCCAATTAATCCATCACCAACAATACATAAATCAAAATGAGCTTCATGATTAGAATCTTCATTCATTAATTTCTTTAAACTTTCAAACTGTACAACTCGACTAGGAATTTGCAACATTTCTGATCGGTAAGGAAATGTCGTGTAATCAGCACTAGGTAAATCATCAAGTGAAAAGGCTTGAACCTCTTGCCAAATATGATTCTCTCGAAAGTGATTGGCAAGAGTACCCAATCCAGTAACTAGAATGATAAGACCACTCCCAATTCCGAGCGCTTTCCAGTGTTTGAATTGAGTTCGGGAATGATGACCCGATGAATGAAACTTCGAGGCTGATAATTTTCTCCACAGTTTGAGTATTTGCATTTTTTTAATATTTAAATATTGATTCCATTAATTAATATATTCATTCAATCAAAGAGTCTCTAATGTCCATGTAAAGGTTCAATCTTCACTCTCCTTCATTCAATGATTGGAGATTCAACAGTACGACATTCAATATTGCAAGCTTCCATCGAAATTGTAGCTTTCAATTGTATATAACTTTGGTCTCACCATGGCCATGTTCTCTCTTTCGTGAACAATCATGGTTACTACTTGTATCATGCCCAAATTATCCTAAAGTGTTCCTCTTTACAAATCAATGACATCCCTTCTCTTGAACTTTTTCGAAGCTCGATCATAACTTCTAAAACAAAATTGAGTTCCAATAATTTCAATTTGATAATTCTTGTTTTCTGGTGGTGCTGTGGATTCCTTTCCTCGAATACCAGAAGGAGGTCTCACTTGTTTTTCAAAATTGAATTGAAACACAGAGCCATTCTTTGGTATGATATAGAACTTGTCATCCCGAGTCAATAATTGGAAGGTATTCTCAGTTTCCTTGATGACCATTCCTTCCTTTCCAATGTAGGAGCCACAACGACTCTTCACCACTCGGAATATACATCCATGATAATCTGCTTTCAGTAATAATTCATTATTGAAGAGGGAGGAAGTTCCGAGCATGCTGAGCATGTATTCCTTCCACATTTCATGAAGTGGTAAATAATCGTTGAATTTTCGTTGCTGCTTGTTGACTTTAGAAGATTGCTTTTTGTGTTCTTTGGTTTTATCCAATGTAAGCATCATGGTCGATTGTTCCGAATCTATGCATGATGTCATGGTTGTTTCTTCATCATCTTGCATCATATTTGAGGCGGTATTTTCGGACATCTTTCTCTTCTTCTTTTTATCTTGTAGAACCTTTTCCGATGATTTAAATTGTGCTGTTGAATGAAGGTTGTGCTGTTGATGCTTCTTATTCGCGTTGGAAAAGGTTGCGTGCAGAGTGGGATTTGAATTTTTTCTTGGTTGGTTTTTGTTTTTGCTGGAAAGTCGATTTTTGATTTTGAGGAAGGGCTGTGGTTGAATGGCCATAGCAGTTGCAGGAGAAGGAACAATATTGGATGCCGTAGTTGCTTGAGAAGAATTGGATGTCTTGTCGTTTTTTTGTGAGCTTTTGGCAATGACTTGATTGGAGAGAGCTAGAGCTTTCACAGCACTATATAGTTGGGCCTTGTGTTTCACAAATGATGTGGATGGATGTGACTTGTGTCTAGAGGATGTGCCATGGATTGAAAATACGCACGTATAATTGCCATAGTCATCATAGAAATGTTGAAAAAGTCGAGGATGTTGAAATAATTCATATACGGAGACAGCCCTAGAAATTGCAAAGGACGAATGGGTCACCAAACGTTTCAAATCTTCACTGAGATCATCTGAAGGTGTATCAGCTTTCATTTTGAGAAGTGCAATGTCTTTTCCAGTTCTTCCAGAAACAAAGCTTAAATGAAATCGTTTCGCTGATGTGAGATCCTCTGCACCTCTACTATTATAAATATCTGGCAATTCAAAATTCTTGACAATATCATTCACGTTTGCAAACATGGTGGAATTTTGGTCCGTCTTGTTATTTTTGAGAATATCTTTCTTCTTTTCAACTTCGCAAAGTATGTAGTGAATGAGTTCAATTGTTAAATTTGGAAAATTGAATACATCAAATCCTGCTCCAAAATTATGCGTTGAGTTTGTCAAGTCTTCAATAATTTCTCTAACAAAATACTGTCGCTTCCAAAGGGAATATAAACCTTCCACAGTTTGTCTTCTCTCCTCGGAACCTTCTTTTGCAATTTCTTCCATCGATTTTCCAATTAATTCTTCATCAATTTTAATATTCAAATATCGATATTGAATCACTCCATATCTCTTATTATAATTTGCTTGAAAATGTTTCACCAATTCACTTCTCTTCTTTTTATCAACATCTCCGGGCTTGGTAATTGCTGTTTGTTTGGAACTAAAACTTGATGAGGTTCCTCTCCGCTTTTTTACTTCCTTTAATTGTTGAGTAAATTTCTCTCGGTTTGTTTTCTGTGTTGATGATGGTTTGGCTGTTGTTGATGAAGTAGTAGACGAAGAAGAAGTAGCGGAGATGGGATTTCGGGATCGTTTCATTTTTTAATTCAATAATCCACGTGAACGTGTGAAGGTTAATGATAAAGTAGGTGTGTTTGGACGTGAGGTTGGAAAGTGGTTGTCATAGAGCAACACAAAACGTATTAAGGTTTTATTTCAACATTTCTATTGATTTTTATACATGATATCATTGACCATAAAATTACACAAAATGCAAGTCTACAAGGACTATAATGCAGGAACATTTCGTGTTGCACACAGTAAAGTGTGTTCTTAATTACTTCCTAAGGCTCTACCACGACCCCAGCTGTGGCTGCTATTACTGTCAGTGGAAGTCTGGTTACCTCTTCCAAACCATCCGCCAACGGTTTGTGAAATATTCGAAAAGAAACCTCCTTGTGAAGTATTGGAGGGTGGTGACGATGTTGTTTCAGAAGTGTTGACAGTTGTTGTGGATGGAGTTGATGCCTCTCGAAACACAGTTTCATCGGAAACAAAGAAGAATGAACGATTTCTGATAAATCTGGGAACCTTAGAATCTACAAAAAGGAAAAACTTGTTGAGAGGTGAAATAAATCTTACCATAAGCCACACTGCATATCCACCTAACATGCCTATATAAATATATACATATATGAGCGTTTTACAAGAATTGGCAGTCAAGATCAGGGCGATAAAGACAAGGTATTGGATTATTGTTCAATAATATTATTACATGTAGTACGTACCAGTAAGGTGACCCATTAAGGACACATTTGGCATTAGAAAAGAGGTCACAATTAACATTAGCCATGGAATTAATTTTGGAGCAAAGTCTGCATAGTGAGCTCCAGGATACAAACTCTCAAACAGTGGCTTGTATTGTACAGTGAACACTAGATAAGCAAACAATACTCCACTATATCCAACTGTGCATCTATCGAGTAAAAATCCCAATACTTGACCAGCTTTGAAGGCATCAATAAATAACGCGTCAATAGCAACCCAAATGGCTGATGCCAAAATTAACATTAATAGTGAAATGAAGAAAAAGTATATTGTTCCAAGAGTTGATTCAATCCTATTTCCAAATTGATAAAGAGCTAGCATGTTAAATAATATGTGCATAATGGAACCATGGAAAAAGGGAAATGTAAATAATTGCCACACTTTAGCTTGTTTCATACTTGCAGAATAGCTGTAACAAATGTCTGATGATTTTGGCTCATTAAACACGCCCTATGGTTAAAAATCCATTTCAATTTACAAATCAAAATTAAATAGCAATTATTACAAATATTTCAATTTGCAAGATGAAGGATTTTGCATTCCAAACATACCTGTACAATGAACAATATTACACAAACACAGAAAATAATATTACTACATAATGGAAAATATCGAAACCAATTTGCAAATTTGATATGAATAGGATCTTCAATATGATATTGTTGTGCTTCTTGAGAAGGAATGGTGTGAATATTTGCTCCCGTAGTGCTCGATGACACCAATGTGTTCGTTTGAAAACCTCTTGTGGTCGTTGAAGAGGATTGAGGAAGTTGTTGATACCTCGGATGTTGTAATTCTTGTGGTCTTCCGCTGATCATGATTTTAAACAATTCATTTATATGGTGCATTCGTTGGATGATTACAAGCAACCCCGATGTTCAAATCAGTGTTTAAATCAAAATCGTTGCCAATACAAAATATTACATTTTTATAAATTATTTCATGCACATTCGTTTGTAAACAATAATATTGTTTCATGATGTTTTTTTTGATAGTCATCACAAAAACATAATTATTCACGTGAATAATCAAATAGCCATCATTTAGAACCACTTGATCGTTTCAAAAAGACAAACCTTGGGGAGAAAAAGCCTCTGCCGAAATTCAACATTTTTTTAAGGTGATTTGATTAATTCTGATTCAGAGATAAATCTTGTTTATTTACAAAACAAACAAATACAATCTAACTCTATTGATTCGAAAAGTCGTAAGTGTCATAATATGAATCAAACTCTCTGGGAGGGCTCATTGAAAAGAACGACAATGTTGGTGACAATGCATCGTTTGGTGATGTACAACCAGATGACATGAAAGGAGAAAGAGCAGAATGTTGCTGTTGACAATAGCCGTATGGTAATGGTCTGCAGCTGAACGGAGATGTCGCTTGTTGGGAGACAAATGTTCGAGATTGTGTTGGACCTGTCTGATATGTCACAGTGCTATCGGTTCTGGTTTCAATGTGCAAATTTGTTCGAGAGACTGCTGGAGCTGAAAATTTTCCATCTCTGATATCATCGTAAAGTCTCTGCAAAGTCATTTCCAATTCTGCAACTTTTTGTTTGAGTTCTCTATTTTCCATGCTCACACGTTCGATATCGGTTGGAATTTGTGCGTGAAATGCTGTCAAAGTAGCAATATTGGGAGCAGCTTGATTGGTTTCATCGATGAAAGGATTCGTGATTGTTGTAGAGGTGGACAGGGCTGTCATTGTTGTATTGGTACTAGCAATAGTCTCGTGGTCATCAAAAATTCTATCAATTTGATAGTCAGAGAGTGATGATGCGTCAAAATAGGTGGTGGTCGATTCAGCCGAGGATGAATTCTTTCTCTTCTTTGTGGTGTTTTGCGAATTTGAAGAATAGCTGCTCTCATTATCAAGGTCTCTTTTCTTTGTAGAAGAATCTTGCTTCTTCTTTACCTGTGATGTTATTGCAGTCTCCTTCTTGGTTTTTGTGCGAACCCAAAAACACTTGCTCAACCCAATCACTCCTTGATTGTTTGCGCTTGTCTTTCTATTAACGAATTTAATCAAAGCAACTCGGCTTTTTCCTCCAGCACCACCTTTGTTGTTTCGAGGAATAGAAATGTTACATTCACCCAAGTCATCAAAGCCCTTCTCTGATTGTACGTGATCGTTCACGACCAACTGACAGATCATGTTATTCAGAACGTTTTTGAATGGTGAGTCTTCATTGAGTCTTATTTTGAGAACATCACCTACAAAAACGTTATGGCTCGTATTGGGAGGTGATCTCTTGCCGTTGAGATTAAAACCACCAGGTAGACAAGCAATTCTGCCTATAATTCGTTGTTCATTATCTTTCTCTCTTGAAATAGAGTACAAGAATGATGGGTCATTGTTTTCTTCAGTTGTTGTTGGATATCCGTTAGTCTCTGATGATGATACGGCTTGGTTTTGATTCTCCATCGTTCCCACTGCTGCACCTTCGTCAGGATTTTTTTTATGAAAAGAAAAAACAGGAGGCAAGCGAGAGTCAGCTCTTGTTCGACATTTTTTTTGTTGTTGGGTGTGTTCTAAATTAAGATTTCCATATATATCCAGCACGCGTCTTGGTACAAGTCTTTCACACGGATTGAAAAATTAGTGGCAACTATTAAAAAAAAGCAGACTTTCATCCTCTTTAACCTACTGGTTTTCAGAACATGCAAAATTTACTCATTGAGCACATGGAATCTCGAACGCTTTTAAATATTACTAGAACTCAGATCCATCGACATGAACCATGCAACGAGTATGACAGCTGTTCCGTCAGTGGTGAGTTTCTCTTTCGTGTCGTTTGCTTCTTTAGTGAGGAGGAAAGTGAGCCGATCCAACAATTACAACAACAGAATGTTGACCTCGTCGAGGTTCCTTATCAAACATTTACCAAGCACTACAAAACTATGAACAAGTGAAAAGAGAAAAATACAAAGCTAGGTGAAAGGTGGAGCTCACAAAAATTGAAAAATCTGACAGTCAAACAAAAAAGGCATGTCCTGAGCGTGAAACTCAAAGGAATGGAATCCTGACACAGATGTAAAGAAGAACAATTAGCAACAAACAATTGTGGAAACTGAGCTTTCTCAACTCACGAACAACTTTCGTTTCCTAGCAAAACCATGTAAGAAATTTTATCATACCAGCAACAAGACGTGAGGCATAATATTACAGCTACATTTTAACTAGTCCAACAACAATGAAGTAAATTCATTCTTGCTCAAATATAATATTTCAAATTCATATCTGCACACCCCGTTCGAAAAATGTGAGAAGACAGCTCGACCCACAACCAAATCCCTCCCAATAAACAATACGCCTTTAAAAAATTCCTTAACTCATCATGAACAGCATTGAATCGGGTTCAGGTGCCTCATTGCCGCAGCATCCACCAATCACGACCAATTCTGAATGGGAAGTTGCTCTTAAACAATTACAGATTGAAAAGGAAAGATAACAGGTTGAAAAGCAAAGGTTACAGGTTGAAAAGTAAAAATTTCAGATTGAAAAGGAAAATAAACAGGCGGAAAGGAACAAGATTGAAAAAGACATATTAGAAATTAAAAGCAAAGAAAGAATAGTAAAGTTGTAGATTGCAAGTAGAGAACGAATAAAAATGAAAGACCTTGAATTGAAAAAACAGTACTTTCAAAATAAGGTAAAGGAAAATGCGATCAATGATCATTTAGAAGTTCCTACTTGGCTACTAACTGAAAATGATATTCCTTATCATAGAGTTTCAGAATTTCATATCAGTACGGAGGCAGATGTCCAAGATTGTTTTATAAGGGAAACACAAAGATGCATATCATGTAACGTATTTGGATACAAGATACGTTCCTGTTGTGAAAGGACTCTCTCCTGATCTCACTCTCATCCGACGAAGAGAGAGCTTAGTAATGCACGCAACGACGTGATTGGTGTTTTTGTTTTACACTATAACTTTGTATAGCTTGCTTCATGGATTGTGGTTTATGAAAACGAGATGGATCAAATCTGCTTTAATTGATTCGCTCAACATTCCACATCTCGTAAAAAGTGAAGAGTTGTTTATTTTGTTGATGTTGGTGACCTGCTATTGTACAATTCTTCTGAATCATCCAAACAAACAAGAAATGGTTTCAATAATTTAAAAGAGAAAAGTACAAAGAGAATATCTACAAATACACATGGAATTATTTTCTGTGAGCCAAAATGTGAACACCGTCATTAATTCTGGCTCGAATATTGCCCAAACTTTCCTTAATCTTTTCACGGAACGCATTATCGGCTTCTTCATTCGTAACATTCAAAATTAAACATTTTCTCAGCCATAAAACATCGTCAATGCTTGACAATTCTGGAATACCTGTACCCAACATTAAGGTGAACAAAGTCATGATCATGTGTCCATATTTACGCAGAATGTTATAAGCTCTGCATCCCAAATCACTGAACTTTTCATACATTTCACTATTCTCACCACCCATGACATAGGCATACATTGGAGTGAAAACAAAAGGTGTTGTTTCACGTTTGAGGCCAGCAAACGTTTTAAAGTGACCTAAAAAGTGACCAAAATCAATATGGAACAAATCACCCTTCTTTGTAATCATAATGTTATCATTGTGTCTGTCACCAATACCGAGAACATATGTTGCTGAGCAATAGCCAGCACATGAGTGCACAAAGTTGTTGACAACAGTATCCCACTCCTCATCATTGTTGTGTTCCTTGAGCCATTTGTAGATTGGATCTTGTTTGAAGGCTCCAGCCACTCCTGCACGTTTCTTTGTCACGTTTGCAATGGTTTGACTGTTCAACACAATTTCAATCATACCTGTCATGTAACCTGTACAAATACATCCATAAGGTTGCATATGAAGATCCAAACCTTCCTTCTTCCAGAGCTGATCCATGACTCTCAACACTTGGAGAGTGAGTAAATCTTGTCGTAAATCATCTCCAGCCTTAAACATGACATAAAGGTCATCACCAGTCTCGTCTGCATTCTTGAAACATAACCATAGAGGTCTCTTTGCAGAATCCATAACTCTGCACTTCTCTGGAATTATTCCAATAACTTCCATACGAGGAGAGAGTGGAAGCTTGTATTTTGGTGGCTGTCTAAGTGTTTGTAAATGTTGTACGAGAGCTTCTGTAACTGTGGCCTTCTTTTCATGTTTAATCTTGATAGCAATCTCAAGCAATTGATCCAACACACCGCTTTGTTTCAACAATTCTCTTCTGTGACCACCACTGTTCAGTAAATATTCCTCCAACAGAAGACCGTGTCTCTCTTTGGCATAAGGAACATGCATTTCGGCCTTCAAGTGCCAAAAGAGAATGTGACCAATAATGTGCGTAGATCTGAGACCTCTCTGTAATAAAAATCTTGCAAGACTGCTGTCGTGATAGAGTTCATATTTTAAGGTTTGGACCAATTGTAACAAAAAGTCGCTCAGTTGAACATCTCCCAATTCATTAAGTCTTTCAACTGCATATTGTCGAACTTTTTCATCAGCAAAGTTATAATCAAGTAATTCCAAAGCATCTACAGGTGTCATTGGTTTCCATCTTTGTATCAAAGTATGGGCAATAAAAACAGCTTGGGGCATCTTCCAAGGAACACTGAGAATGAATTTTGGAAGTGCCTTTGGTATGTCCATAATTCGTTCCTTGTTTGCCCAAAGTAAATATTTTTCTTCATCTTTGAGAATTTCGAGAGGGTCTTTCGAAATAATTTCATTCAGCTTTCGATCAAGTTGAATTCCATTAAGATTGACAAAACTTTCTTTGAAATGTTCAGAAAGCTTTTGTTCGTATGAAAGTAAACGCTTGGCCATCTTTTTTGGAGGTCTACCTTGGGGAAACACAACAGGTAAAGCATATCGATCAAATTGATAAGAGACAACTATTGGCGTCTCGTCAGATCCTGTGTTCTCAGCAACAACGCTGATTGGCTTGGCTCTATCATTTGGCCACATTGCTGAGATCACATCTCCCTGATTTAAAAATCCTTTAAAGTTAATAAGAGGCTTAATTGTGTATCCAAGAGCAATGTCTTTGGAGCTGACATGATGTGGAGCATGGAGGGGATCTTTTCCAGAGGCGTTTTTAGTTGTCACATCTCTTGCAAATAAAGTCAAGCACAATTTTGTCTCTCTTGGGATGTCTGAGATTAATACTTCGTCAAAAACAATTGTTTGATTCCAACGAGGAGAACGGTTAAAGGGAACCATTTTTGAGAATTTTTGTCTCGAGAGAGGAGTACCTCCGTGATAAAGCTCACAGCAAAAATATAAATAGGTATTATCTGGTTGTGTGATTTGGTTTCCAACCAAGTTGTCAACTCCTATAAGCTTAACTCGGCAACATTTCACTAAATCCCATAAGCTGATGTGTTTCATTTTTGACCAGTCGCTTTTACCGTAACAAATCTCTTCGTGTACATAGAGCTTTGGGTCCTTTTCATGTTTAAAATCATATGACACTGTTTTGAGTGTCACATCTCTGGGGTCCAACTCTGCCTTAACTGTTTCTTTATCCAAAAGTGTTAAGGTTGGTTTAACACCCTTCTTCATACATTTTCGAATGTGGTCGAATTGAGCCATTTTGTAGTCACCATACATGTATTCGGCAGTACCTGCTGCTTTAAAAACCCAATCCTCCTTCTTTCTTTTTTGTTGGTGAGCTGTATTCAATTTGTTCAAAAATAACTCGGCAAAATCGTCAGCAGATGTATTATAATCACATTCTACAGTTTTTGCTGCCTTATTTCCATGGAGTGTACAGTTTACGTTAATAAGGATTTTCTTATTTAACTCGTTGGGATTGATTGGTTCAACACTTAAAAATACAGGAGGAAGGAATGCTTCTCTGTCTTCGCTTTTACGTTCACTCTTTTCAAAGTATTGAATTCTAATTTATGGAAATGTTTGGAGTGATGAATGTTGGTTTTACGAAGTGTTGTAATAATGTCAATTTGGTTTACCACAATTGTGAGAATGATAATAGGAGGAGCAGCAGAAAATAATGACGAGTAGTGTTGTTCACCGTTTGTATTACCGTCACAAGAGCCCATTAGAAAATTTTGTGACGGCATCAAGAACATGTTGTCATCTCACAATATTATAATTTTCGAGTACTACATACTTTTTGACGGTTTCACGGAATGTTTGTACTTCTTCTGAATTTGAGCTCCAATCTTTTGAAGGGCCAAGAATGATCTCAATTTCCTTTCGAATTTCTTCTTGTGTCGAAGAATTGGCTAAACGTTTACTGGTCTATATGAGATATATGAGAGATGAAAATGTTGTTGACATCAGGCAAGTGTTGATAATACATTTGTGAATATGATCCAATCGGTAATCATGGTGGTGATGATGATGATATGACCGAGAGAGACATTTCAATTTTCAACCATTTGAATTTGTCAATAAAGTAGGTACGCGTAACAAGTCATCACATGTGAATGTCATTTGAAGTGTTACCATCCATCAAAACAAAGAGAGTCTCTCAACACCTACCTCATCGTCTTCCTCCAAAATCTTTCTCCAATGTTCATCATCTCTTGCAGGAACCTTAACCTTTTCCAAACGTTTAACAGCTTCAACATATTCTTGATCTTGTTCAGTTTGCTCTCCTTCTCCGTTCACGTACGATCCGTCTTCTTTCTCAATGGCAGCAGCAGCAGTTGATTTGCCATTCTCTGCGGAAGAGGGAAGAGGACTGCCATTCCTTGTCGCAACAACGGTGGGACTCATTTTTTGATGATGATGAGCCTCAGCGAGTTCTCAGTTTCCTGCTTCGTGAATATGAGGCTCTTCAACGGATGAAGAGGTGTGGGCAAGAGGGATGGCTGACGGATGAAGAGATAATTTATGAGGTCTTTATTTTAATAACAAGGGGTTGTCAATCTTGGCAGACCTGCTACAATTAAATATGAAGACATGACGTTCTTTGCAAGAAGAGGAGGTTCCTTGCTTTTCACAATGATGAAAGACAGTGTTTTCCACAAGATGAGAAACAAAGAAAAGACGAATTAGGATTCGATTCATATGAATCTCTCGAAATGGCATGACAAGCGTTCGGACGAAGGAGGAATATTGGATAAAAAGCGGGCCTTCTTTCCACCGCCTATTCCTCAATCAAAAACAGCTGTGTCAAGGTCCTCTGCGTACGCATCATGCATACAAGAAAAGGAAGAAATGATTGGAATTGATTTACGAAATAAAAAGAAGCCATGACTAATACTCTGCACAACGTACGTCTGTGAAACCTTTATCACTTGTTTGCATGTGATCACGAAGAAAGGGAAGAGAGAGTGAACGAAGAAGATTGAAAATTATTAAGGAAGAGAAGCAAATCTGAGCGGATCGTTCTCAACCAAAGAGAGTTTTACAGCTTTTTGAGTTCAAGTGAGGACTAGTTTTAGCGAGCTACCAAGTTCATCCCTGGATTTCAAAACTCAGTGTTATCCACAACTTACCAACAAACCATTGATGCCATCTCGCCTAGCTGTTATCCTCGCCATTCAACACCAACTAGCATTCAGGAGCTCCAGACACGTGTTGTTGTGCTCCAGAAATTGCACTCAATCAATAAGAAGCCCGCGTGCCATTCGAATAGTATTTGGAAGGATCCTCATGTAAAATCCCCGAATGCAAAACAAGCGATAATGATTGAATAAAAATAACGTTCGCTGAGCATCCTGCAGGTCTTTGAAAAGCGCAGATTTAACGGCGCAGTGATTCAAAAAAAATTCTTCGGTTACAGAATTTACAGCAACCTGAACACGCAGCAAGAAATTTGTTGTAGCTTTCACACGCGCAGAATAGCTGACAACAACAACAAACGTTTGCATCTTTGGCCTCAATAACATTGCACCATCCACTAAAAGTGAATCCCATAAACACGCGAGTGTGTATGTGTTCAATATTAAATTAATTCACCATCATCATCACAGGAACGCGAATTGAATTTTAAATATTGATCAACATACCCTACAAATATTTCAGCCTATTCTATTTTAATCACTCCATTTCCACTTCACTCTAACTTTCATGATGAATTTTGAATCCAGCTTTTCCAAAACATCTTCATTCGAAGATTTCCTCAGCAATGTTTTTGCTCCAAACAACAATAACACTTCCTTCTCCAATCATCACACCTTCATGAACGAAGATTTAGATGATAACATGGCTGAATTCTTTGGAGTGAATTCACAAAGCGATAACAATTTTCTCACCTCTGCTAACCAAAACTTTTTTGAAACTCAACAACAACCTCTTTCTCCAAGCAATGACATGTTACCAAAATCCTCTTCCATTCTTTCCCTAACTGATTTTAAGCCAACCCTTTCATCACTCTCTAGATCATCCTCTGCTACCTCATTTTGTGGCGGTCTCTTCCAAGCTCCTCCTTCACTTCTTCACAATGGTGACTCATCTCCATTGCTTTCATCGGAGCAACAGATGGACGAATTCCAAAAGCAATTGACTAGAAGTGGTGCTGCTCCTTTCCTTTCTGCTGACAGCACTTTCAAACCATCCCCTCAATTGTCTCTCTTTAAATTTTCCAAGCAACCTGATATTTTCTCTTCTGTCACCAAGCCAATGAGTTCGATAACACCCTCTGACTCTCTTTTGAACCAAGAATTGTTTGCCTCTCTCAATGACGTACCAAAATGTGTCGTTGCTGAATCCAATGAAATGGATACTACATCCACCACTAATGATGCTGTATCCTCATCCAACAGTACAACAACAACAACTAACGCAAAGCAACAACACGGCCTTCCTGCTGGCTATAAAATTGTAAATGGCCAAATGTACAACGACAGAGGTTATCAAATTTGTGGTTTTATGAATCAACACAACAGACCTTGTCAAAGAATTGGCAAGTGTCCATTCCACGATAGAATGAAGAGTGAAAATGTCATTTCAACGAACAGTGATGGTATTATCTCAGCTCAAGACAGTATCGAGCTAGAGCACTTTGCTCCAAGTGAAGTTTTAAAGTCTAAGAAAAAGAAGGACAAGAAGCAACAGAAATCAGCCTCTCAATCGTCGTTAGATTCGACTCAAGTTGCAACAACTGAGAAGATTGAAACTGTTGACAAACCTGCAACTAAGAAGCCATACAAACAAGGTTGGACCAAAGAAGAACACATTCTTTTCCTTAAGGGACTCGAACTTCACGGAAAGGGCAACTGGAAGGAAATTAGCAACATTGTTGTCACAAGAACACCCACTCAAATTCAGTCTCACGCTCAAAAATATTTCCTCAGACAAAAACAACAAAAGAAGAATAAGAGATCCATTCATGACTTTACTATGGACGACTTGAAGAAGAATGAATCTGCCGAAGAGGTCTCAATGGAAGAGGAAGGTACTCACAAGAGAAAGAGAAACAAATCCAAGACTTCTAAGAAGACTTCGCAACCAGCAACAGTTGAAGAAAAGTCGAATGTTGCTGCCATCACTGAACAAGAAGCACCAGCTGTAACATCCACTACTACTACTTTCGATGAAACCATGTTCAAGAAGGAAGTTTTTGGTGAAGTTTTCACTTTTAATAACGAAGACATTTCGCTTGTGAAACAATTCAATCTCTCTCCACCAAAGCAAGATGCTTACTTGGAAGTTATCAACAAGCTCACAACTTTAAAGAATTTTGCCAAGCAACCAGAACAACCAACCAAGTCAGTATTTGAAAGCTTTTCAGTAGATGAATTGGATTTCCATTTTAGCGGGGTCTCAGGCACCGAGGCAGCATTCCCGTCTTGTCTAACAGAAGAACAAAACAATGATTTGTATGATGCTTGGGACGTTAACAACTCCTTTGCATTGTTTGATTCAGATGGTTCATTCGCCCAACCATTCCACAAGAAACAAAAGCTGTAATAAATTTAGTGAGTTTTTGGGCAAATTAAAATTGTCTCGATTTCCCGCTGTGCAAAACCGTTTCTTAAAAAAAAAATCTAAATTACACACACCAAAGCTACGTGGAATAGCAGCAATCACATTCATCATCATCTAGTAGTAATCAATAGTAGCATCATCACCCTATTATTAAAAATGATTTTAACAGACGGACAAATTTTAAAAGAAATTGAAAACAAATCCATTGTTATTGAACCCTTTGACCGAGCCAATCTCGGAGTAAATTCTTATGATGTCCATCTTGGCAAAAGGCTTGCTGTTTACAAAGAACAGGAATTGGATGCGAAAAAGAATAATGCTATTGAAGTCTTTGATATTCCAGAGGAAGGCTTTGTTTTACAGCCAGGAGAATTATATCTCGGAGTAACTCAAGAATATACGGAAACACATAATCATGTTCCTTTCCTTGAAGGAAAATCCAGTACTGGTCGTTTGGGAATTTCCATTCACGCAACAGCAGGTAAAGGAGATGTTGGCTTTAAGGGAAGGTGAGTAGTAGAGTATGTGAATGAATTATTATTATTGAATTATTATTATTCAACTAATAACATTTCAAAATTTGGAACAACCATTGACAGTTGGACACTTGGTAAGTTTATTGGAATACGAATTGAATGAAAACTCATTGATGACACTTTATTCAGAAATTAACTCAATCAAGCCCACTCGTGTCTATGCAGGAATGCCAATTGGACAACTGATATATTTTGAAGTAGATAAACAATCCATCTTGGTTCCCTATCATCAAAAGAAGAATGCCAAATACACCGCACAAACCACAGACCCAGTCGGAAGCATGATGTGGAAAAACTCTTTTTAATGAGCTTTTCTGACCTTTACAAGCTCCTAAGGACAGTAACGAATTCTCAATGTGATTTTCCATCAATAAACTGCATGGGTTAATTCCCATGCAACACTTCTCGAGATGTCACCACCCAACGGACCAGGAGAATCCAAGTTGTCCTCCAACTCCCGGAGTTGATTGTTGTTGGCTTGAAGCGCACATTCAACTACACGGAGGAATTATAAAACGAACTCAAAAAAAAAAGACCATTCTCCCTCACTGGCCAAACGTCATCTCCTTTCCTATTTCCAATTGCCTTGGATCACTATCGTTTGAATTCCGCTCCAAATCTCAAAACATGATGATTGAGAAAACACAACACTCTTCTTCGGAATTGGAAGAAATTACCAAACAATGGTATCATCAACAAGAACAATGCCAACACGTGATGAAACATCTTCGCGAGCGTGAGAATATTGTGAGTGGTGCGGATTGGATGGAATATTTAGCACGAGTGTATCGTGAAAGGCTTGCGATTCAGACGGTTCATGAAGACTTGTCTTCTCAACCTTTGATTACTTTTGAAAAGATGAATCAAATGGCGAATCAATTAGCATATTATTTAATCGAGGAGAAGGAAAATGTTCCAATTTCGGAGAGTCAAGTCATGACACAAGGTGATGTGGTGTGCTTGCTTATGGAAAATTGTGTAAATTTTATTCCTACTTGGGGAGGATTAAGCAAGTTGGGATTGACCATTGCTTGTATCAATACTAATTTGACATCTGACAGAATGAAGCATGCTATTGAACTTTCAGGAGCAAGAGCAATATTTGTGTCCCGAAGAATGCTTCCAGTTTTTGAGAAGGCAAAACACGAAGAGCAAGAATTTGAAATTGCAACCAGAAAAGCATCGATTAGAGATTTTAAAGTTTACATTGTGGAAGATTTAATTCATTTTGACAATTCTCGAGTTTTAGAAAATCCAGATCGTTCAAAATATCGAGGAAACATTACTGGAGAAGATGCCTTATTTTACATTTATACTTCAGGAACGACTGGTAAGAGTAAATGTGCTAGATTCTCTCATAGAAGATTTATTGGAGCAGGTGTGACATGGTCCATTCAAATGGATCTCGTTAAGGACGACAAGTATTACATTCCTTTACCTCTCTACCACGGAAATGGTGGTGTTGTAGCAGTTTCTGCCATTTTACTAGTTGGAGGATGTTGTGTCTTGAGAGAAAAATTCTCTGCAAGTAATTTCTTGAATGATATTCGAACCTTTGGATGCACTGCTACCATTTATATTGGAGAATTATGGAGATACATGTATAACACTCCTGAAAAAGAAAATGATGCAGACAATCCACTTCGTGTTGCTGCAGGAAATGGACTCAGAAAAGACATTTGGGAGCGTGTCATGAAACGTTTTGGAATTTCAAAAATTGTGGAACATTATGGGCAAACAGAAATGTTAAGTGCTCATCCCATGATTAATTCCTACAATCGAGCTGGGTCGTGTGGATTTATTCCTTTTGATTTGTGGACCAATCAAAAGAAGGAAGTTCTTGTCACGTATGATTTTGAGACAGATTCTATTAAGAGAGATCCAGTGACAGGGTTTTGTGAAATTGCTGGACCCGGAGTGCCTGGAGAAGATATTACACAAATTCCAGAAATTTACAAGGCCTACAATTCACACCAAGATAATTTAAAGAAGGTCTATCGAGATGTTTTTGAAAAGGGAGATATTTGGTATAGAAGTGGAGATGTATTGAAATATGACACGGATGGATTCTTTTATTTTGTCGATCGTCTTGGAGATAGTTTTAGATGGAAGGGAGAAAATGTGTCAACGACAGAAGTTTGTGAGGCCATTACAAAAGCTCTTGACCACCATATTCCGTTGAAAGAGGCCAATGTCTATGGCGTGCAAATTCCTCATTGTGAAGGTAGGGCTGGTATGGCACGTTTATTGCTGGATCATTCGGTCAATGTTGATTCGTTGGACACTGAATTTTTGGTGGCTGAACTCAAGAAGCATTTACCACATTATGCCATTCCACTCTTCTTGCGAGTGTCGACAACAGAGAGTGACAAGACGAGTACACTGAAATTTATCAAGAGTCACTATCAGGCTGAAGGTTTTGATTTGGACAAAGTAGGTCAAGACAAGATTTTGTTTTTAGATCCAACCACCAAGAACAAGTACACTACTCTGAGCAGAGAAGTATTCCAATCGATTGTGGAGGGCAAAATAAGATTGTAAGATCTTTATAGTAAGCTATTTTCACATTGTGGCTTTCTCATCAGCCTCTTACATCAAGCGATAAAATAAATATCAGTATTTATAATTGGATATCACACAGGGACTTGTTAGCGTCTATTGTTGTTGATTAACCTAGATTGAGCTTGTTGAGGTTGTGGAGGCGTGGGTGTTGGTGCCACATGTTCCTCTTCGGCTTCTTCTATTTCATCTTCCTCTTCATCGTTACCATGGGCATTCAGGAATTCTCTTTCCGTGGTTGGATCAAGTTGAAAGCCAGTCAAATCGGCCATAAAATGCAATATTTGTTCCGAGTTCAACAATTCTTTTCTCAACCTAGATCCTCGTTGATAAATGTACAAAATGCTGCTCGAGTCGCGAGTTTTCATTGCTTGCTCGTTCTTATTTTTTTCCAAATAGAATTGCTTTTCAAATTGTTGTACTAATTTTTCAGGCAAGCCAAATACTGGATGTGATTTTCCCTTATGAATATTCATTCTACTCAAGTATTTCCACAAATCTTCTTCAGCGAGACGATTCTTTTTAGTTTCAATAAGGCAAACTATAACCATCAGCAAACCTAGGTGAGCCTGCTCAATTCCAGAAAATGAATCAAATTCCTCTCTCTTGTTTTGAATACTCTTAAAGTTAGATTCTCGTTGCTCCTTTTTACTCATGCTCAGCATGGGTAGTCCGTTATCAGCAGGAGCTAATCTTAACATCCAAATACCTGTTGATTTTTTCTTTGGATTCTTTTGTTTCTTTTGTGATGCTGTTTGAGTAGCTGTTGACTTGGTTGTGACATCGGCATTTGGATCATGTCGATCAATCTCTAACAATTCAAATCCGAAAATTTTCAGAAATCGTTCTTGTGCCAGTGAAATCAAATGATCGAGGAGACCTTTTCGTTTTTTATACCTCTCTCCGAGAACAGCTGTCGCCACATCGTCTCTCTTAATGGGCAATTTGTTGGTATCTTTAAATAAACAAAATCTCATTAAATTTCCAAGCAATTGTTCAATTTCATCATCAGAGGTTCCTCCAAAATCATTCACTTTACCATTAAATTCTCCGTCTTCATCTGCTTTCTTCTTTTTTCTTCCTCCACCACGTGATGATGTTGCTCCTTTTCGTTTCCGAGCTTGAGTACTGGTTACTTCTTCCTCTTCTTCGTACTCCTCTTCTTGTTCTTCTTCTTCTTCCTCTTCGGGATCTTCTTGTGTTGGCCTTACATATCGTTGTGATGATGAGAATGAGGATTGTTGTGATGATGATGCTGCTTGTTGGGATGATGAAGCGTTATGAACAAGCCTTCTCCGTGGAGCCTGTCGATGATCATTACATGTATGTGAATCATCATGATATCGGGTATAGATGATCCAATGATTTCATTCCGAACAAGGATATGGTCGTGTTACGAAAAATAATTTTGAAAAAAAACTCTCCTCGCACAAACTACAACGTACTACAACGTACCATTTTTTTTTAATTTGAAAAACAAAATTTCTCCCAATCCAAAGAAGCATTTTGTTTTCACACAACACTTGGGCTGGTTTATTCATAAAATTGCAATCCTCTTGTCCTGTACAATTAGAACACTGTAATGATCAGTGAATAAGAAGCTTCAAGTGTCAAAAAAGTTTGTTTCAAACTCGACGTTGAATTTGAAATTGAACCAAAAAAAATGTTCAATTCCAACAGTGCTGATACTCTCTGCAAACCTTCATCATGGCAAGTGACACTTGAATTAATAGATTTAAATCCCATCACCAAGGAGAGTTCATTATTCATTGAAGCTTTCTCAAGAAATCTGGAAACGAAAGGGATGCTTTGATATTTAACTGTGAAACAGATAAATGTGTGTACAAGTATGATTTACAAAATATTTTGGACATGTCAAATCGATCAGAGTTGTCACAAACAGAGCCAGAATGTAAATATTTGTGGAAATCTCAACCTTTAAATCAAGTGGAGGGGATGTTGATTCATAATTATGAACATGACGGCAAATGTTTATTTGTTTGTGATCCTGGATTGTCAGAAATTCGAATTCTGAATTTAAAAACAGGTGATGTTCTTGGGTCCATTAAGACGCAAGAAAAACCCTATGGTATTGCTAGCACGAGTCTCGATGGAGACTTGATGATTACAGTATTCCATCAAGTTCTCGTTCTACAAAAAAACAATTCAGGAGAATATTTTACCAAAAACATCATTGAAAAACCACATGAATCATGTTGTGTCTTTAGTTTTCCTTATTCTTTGGTTGTTGATTCAATTTCACAACAACTCATGGTTATGGATAGCGATGAAGGAAAAATACATGTGCTTTCTCTCAAAGATGGAACAGAATTGATATGTTTCAATGGTCCATCTGACAACGCATTTTCTGATTATTCCTTTTCATTGAGTTTAAGCGGTGCATGTCTGAACGAATATTCAGGAGAGCTGTTTGTGTGTGATTTTTATTCCCAACGTGTGTTGATTTTTAAAAATTAGTGACAGGGGTCACACGATGAGTGTTGGCAACTTATTTAATGCATTCCAAGCATTTCTCCCGTTAGCAAGACAGTATCAACGAGTAATCCAACTTTGGAGTTTTTCATGAATAAATCAATGAAGAATTTGAACAGGAATGTTTGACTTGACCAAACGATTACAAAAACAACTCCAAAAAATAGTCAAAAATGTTTCTTGGAAAATTAGCGATCGGAGTCATTCTTTCAATTTATATTGCATTGAGAGGTTATCGGAAGAAGTCTTTGGATTTATCGGGATCTCTCACTGCACTCCTTGTTGGATTTATTTCCATCTGTGGAGGATTATCATGGACACTGATCTTGTTGTTTTTCTTTGTAACTTGTTCCGCTCTCACAAAATATAAAGCAGATATTAAAAAGAAAAGAGAAGATGGATACAAGGAAGGAGGACAGGTAATTATTGTTGATCATAATGGTCATCCGTTGGTTATATTAATGAATCATTTATTGTTGATCAACCAAAATCGATGGATAACAATGAATGACTTGATGAAAAATAATCTTTTGATTGATCCATATTCAAAAATTCTCATCTCTTTTTATATTGCATTATTACATTCATATTATTGTTTGCGTACGCAATGATGGAAATTAATGATCATCATCAATATAGAGAAATTTCGAACAAGTGATTGCGAATGGATTCTTTCCAACCTTTATTTGTCTATTGTATCAAATTGTGAGAGTATTCCAATTTGAAAATTTTGAAGCAATGTATTTGCAATCTCAAAAGACCAATACTCCTATGGAGTTTTCAAGAATTGAGGTGCATCGATATTTGTATGGAAATTTCTATTATTTCAATTCTAAAGATTATCCGTTAAAGACATTCTTGCTCGTTTGCTATCTTTGTTGCTATATTGCAAATACAAGTGATACATGGTCATCAGAGTATGGAATTTTGTCCAAGAAAGAACCAATATTTATTTTGAATTTTAAGCAAACTTTGCATGGGGTGAGTTTTGCATTATTATTACAGTGCAGTATGAATCTTTAACCAATGTATGTGGGAATACCGAATCTGTCAAAATATTTCAAATGAAACACACAAAGGTGAATGGTGGCGTGAGCTCATCTGGATATTTAGCAAGTTTGGTTTGTGGAATTTCATATTCTGTGCTTTGCCTCTTTATGATTTGCTTGGACTTCTTTTATGCTCGATTTATTGGATTTAATGAAATTGGAACAATGCTTGTGGGTGGAAATGAAACTTCTCAATTGCCACTTTTAACACAATTATTCACCGTATTGAGTTACCAATATCCAATTGTAATTTTATGCATTTTCTCTGCATTGTTTGGTACTACTTTGGACAGTGTGTTAGGAGCCATCTTTGAATATTCAGGTAGGTATTGTGTGAATTTTCAAAATTAATGGAATTACTTTCAATTACTATCCACTCGAATGGATAATAGGATATGATGAGGAAAAGAAGATGGTTGTGAAAAAACCTGGTGGAGCAAAAGTTAAACATATTTCTGGATTTGGCATTTTGAATGGAAATCAAGTGAATTTTCTTTCTGGATGCATTACTAGTCTTGTGTGCGCAACGATCAGCTTGTGGTTGTTCAATTTTTAATTCCTATGCGTTGCATAATGGTTCAAAGTTAACGTATGATTTGTAGTGATGATGGCTAGACTACTTACTGTGAACTAAGATCTAGCGACCACATTAAAGTTAATTGAAAAGCTTCACGATTGATTTGATGGAGGACGACTTTTTGAATTTTCGCTTAACCTTTCACCACCTTAAAACATGAACTCAATGGATCAAAGAAAAGAATAACCAATAGTTAATGAATGGCTACGGCCATATCACGATGAATGCACCTCATCCCGTCCGATTTGAGAAGTTAAGCATCGTCGAGCTGCATCAGTACTGAGGTTGGAGACAACTTGGGAACCTGCAGTGCTGTAGCCTTTTTATTTTTCCCGAAAAGCTTGAACGAGTCTTCTTTTACAAGCCAATGATTTTGCCCAAAGAGGAAATGAAGAGTTTCAAATGGTCACGTTAGTTCAAAAAAAGAAGCCATTTTTCGTATAATCAGCAACCATTGGATATCATCATTGATAATTATTTATGTTGAGATTGCAGGTAGGTTACTTGTCGTTCAACAAATTCACCTGGACCTAGACATTCGGCTATGGCTATTTCCACTCTTCATTATGGTTTCATTTTCATCCTTTTCTGCTATTCCAGAATTGATCGTTCACTTGTAAGGCAACCAATTTCATTACAAACATTTCATTTCCGGAAAAAAATGAAAACGAATGATCATCATTCACCCACAACGATCGTACAATTAATTGATCTTCATAGTGTGGATTATCATCATGATGATGATTTAGATCATTCCATATTTATTACTTCTCTGTTTCATAAATTATGTAAACGCATGAGAAAGAAACAACGTAAAATCTTTCAAGGAAATTTTACATTGGTGCATACGATTGAACAAGATCACGCCATGACTCCCTATGTATTACGGATTTCATATCTCTATAATTGTATTATGGTCGGAAATGCAGGAGATAGGAATTATCTCAGTCTTTTTGATTTAAATACGAAACAACATTTACGTAATGTAGTGTTACCACAACTGCCATATTATTTGTGTGTTGAAGAATCAAATATTGATCATCAATTGGTATCAAAAAATACCAAACATTATTCAAATTTGATTATCATGTTTGAAGGGATGATGAGAAAATATAAATTAAGAGATTTGATGTTCTCTAGTAAGGATAATAATGAAGTATTGAAAAATGTTGAAAATCAACAACAACAATTAATGGCCACCCATAAGGATGGTGAAGAATCGACAAGTCCGCCCAGTGCTGCACACTTGTGGCAAATAGACAATATGGAAAACGCATCTTCAGTAACAATCAAATACTCTCATTGTCCCTCAGAGAATATAATTTATACGTGTTGGAAAGAAGAAATATGGATGATCCGTTCAGAGAATGGTGAAAAATTGAAGGCTCTCCAAATACTCAACTATCCAACGACAAATATTCATTGTTTAGAATACACATCAAGAGGCGACATTATTATGTGTGATGATAACACATGTTACAAATTAAGGGAACAAGCGGATGGTAATTGGGAATCAGTTTTATGTTTTGGAGAAAATAGCAGCTTGATGAATGTGGTAGAAGTAATATACGAAGACAAAAGTGGTCATTCTATTGTGTGCTCTCATTCGAAAAGCAATGGCAAAATTGTGATATTTCACGAAAATGGAGAGGTTTTTAAAGAATACTCATGTGACACCATCTCATGTTGTGTCAATGAAAGGAATGGCCAGTTAATTGTTGCCAGCCATTATGACCATAAAATTTGCTTTTATTGTTAATTTATGAATTCTAAGCTTGCAAGAGAGAGGTGGTAATTAGATTAAATTTATTGCTGAGCTGCATGATTCATGAGTTGTTGCAATGCATTCTTATCTTCATTGCTTGATTGAGAAATCACTTTTTGGAACACAGAGGCAGCATTTGAAGAGAAGGCAATCATGGCCTTTCCAAAGTAAACTTTTTCATCAAACTTATCAATAGGTGAATCAAAGACTTCCATTTCATCAATATCCTCATCGGCTTGGGCATCATAGGCCGAGTTGGTGAGTGCTTCCACAATTTTCTTTAAATTAGTATCCTGTTTCAATGCGTCTACAGAGAGTGTTAATTGTTTAGAGGGTTGACCATTTCCATCATTGTATTCGTCTTCTTCCGAGTCATAGTCATCATAGAAGGCGTTTTCATCTCCATCATTCTGTTTCTGTTCCTCTACTTTTTGTTTCAATTCATTCATTTCGACAAGCAGCTTGACACAAGCACTCACAATGTATGAAATATTTTCTTGAAGTGGTTTTGGTAAATTAGCAAAATTAGCATAACCAATAATGTTTGAAAATGCAAGAACTGCAACCTTCTTATCATAAATTCGTTTAAAATAAGGTAAACTTTGGAACCATTTGGTAAATAATTTCAAAGTCAGTTGTTTGGATTCCACATAACTGAGTGCAAGTTCCATATTATAAATGATAGCATCAGCAAACACTTCTAATAATAAAACAGTAAAAGCAGGTGTCTCTGCCAAATCAATTTGACACATGACCATTTCTAAATATTTTGGAATTTCACTGTCAATAGCTCCTTTACAATGTTGAAGCATGCATGAAAGAATCTTGCAAGCTCCTTGTGCTTCCTTTTCAACTGTCTCAGCATCTTTAGCCAAATGTTTAGCGCACAAATGATACACCATTGTGACATGATCTGGATTTGATAAAAACTTTTGAGTATCCGTTGAAATATAATTATCTAATGGAGCAACTAAATATCCAATAAAATCATAAGCCCATCCACTAAATGCATTGTAAATGGTTGGTAACAAATTCCAACAATTTTCTGAAATAGATCCATTGCAATGATATGTCAAATAAACCAACATATCCATGGCAGATTC
This sequence comes from Naegleria lovaniensis, assembly GCF_003324165.1. NCBI lineage: Eukaryota > Heterolobosea > Eutetramitea > Acrasida > Naegleriidae > Naegleria > Naegleria lovaniensis. Next base: position 255,357 of record NW_025407830.1, read on the forward strand.
CACATAGTCATATCCTTGATCATGAGATTCTAAAATCTTGGCAATGAGTGGCAATAACACTGGTTCTAATTGTCTATAAACACTAGGTTTGGATCTAAATGACTCAAGCAATGTCATGATGGTGTGAATACAATTATCCATGAGAATATCTTCTTCAACATTATCTACGTCATTGTCTCCTTCATCTTCAAAAAGACGCAAATAAGCAGCAGCCATTCGACTACAAATATTCACTGCATAAGGTTCCATTTCCTCAGCAAATGCTTCAACAAGTAGTTCAATACTTTGCACGACAGTAGAGTGTTCCATTTCATTCATAATATTCATATAGACGTCCAATAATTGTGGAAGAATTGGTCTCACATGTTGAGTAGCAGATTCCAAATGCAAAAGACAACTCAATCCTAAACCTGCTTGAACTCGAACTGGAATTTGCTTATCTTTAAGACAATCAAGAATGAGTTGCATTCCTTGAACAGGTGTTTCTGGATTTTTGAAAGGTGCAGCTGCAAAACATCCAAGCATCCAACAAGCTCTTGCTCTTAAATATGGACAAGTTTCATTTTTGAATTCTGGATAGACGAACATGAGAAGGAGTTCTTCAAGCTTATCTTTGGTCATGTTATTTTTCAAGAAGAGTTGTCTCGTGTTACCAATGGAATATAAAACACCATCTTTGAGTTGTGGATTGACATTGGTGTTATCTGCGTAACTTGTCAAGACTTGTGTCACATATTGGAGATAGATTGGGAATGCATCCTTTCTACGAACTTTTAACAAACTTGACAAAGTACCCATAGCATTCATTCTGGTATTCCATAAATCTTCTACCAGGTCATAACCAATTCGAAGCCATTCTTGAGGATCATATTCCCACATTTCTGCATCCTGTGCAGTAAAAGTCAAATAAGGGAAAATATACTCAACAATCAATGATTGTAATCTTGAAGCAATGGAATGCTTGTAAACATCAGGATTAGCCACACAAGCATCCAAATATCTAAATGAAAGAGTCACGATACGATATGGCACAAAAGCTCCCTTAAGATTGAATTGAACCAATTGAAGGAACAAATCCAAGAATTTCACAGACCACTGTGAAACAAAATATTGAGCAATAGTGGCTTCTTCTTGACAAATTTCTTTCACCTCAAGAGTAGAAGATGTAATGAGAAGTCGATACGCAAAATGACCAACCCATTTCTTAACTTTCCAATGTGGGTTATCAACATTTTCAATGTGATGTGGAGGAACTTCAATTTTGTAACATTCCAAAAGCATTTCCATCAATTTGTTAAATCGATCAAATTTTCCTTCTTTCACTTCCCAATAATAGTATCGAGGTGTTCCAAGAGAAAAGGCACACCAAACAATTTTTGTAATCAATGTTCTCATGGATGCAAATTCATCGGTATTTTGACTCAATAAATATTGGAATAATCCTGTAACAATATCAAAAGTTCTGTCAACAATGTCATTTACAGCAATTCGATATTGTTCTCCAGGAGCATTCTTATATCTTTTCAATAATCCATACAAAGCCAATAATGCTGCATAGACACAATTCACACCATTCGATCTTAACATGTTAATAATTTCATCCACGAGACTTAACCAATTCACAGGATAATCCGAATAGACAATTACTTGATAAATGACACACAATTGATTCTGAACAATGTGTGGAGAGAGAATCATGGCTCTAAGAATATTTTCTCTCAAAAATTGTTTATCTTCGGGATGCATTTCAGGAATTGGAGGAAGAGAATTTGAATCAACAGCGACCTCAAGTTGATCATCGTCAAATTCATCAATTAAACTTCTTCGAGTCGTGTCGTAATGTTTCACAGCAAGATTCTTCAAAAAGATGACTCCTGCTTGTTGAATGTAGAGAGATTGTTGTGAGGAATCTTGTTGGGATTGTAAAATTAATGAGAGGATGGCACTTGGGAATCCCTTGACGTGTTTCCAATCACTGAGAAGTTTCTCGGCTTCTAATTGATGGTTTCGGTTCGGATTGAACGTGTTGAGGAGAACCAATTGAATTTGTTCGAGAGATGGTAAGTGGTTCATGATGTTATATTATATAACGATTAATAATCAATAATTGTTTTTTGGTGTTGATGAGAAGGAATAATAATGTGAATGAGGTGGACTATGGACGATGAGTCAGTGCGTGTGAAACAATTGAACCTTGTAGTGATGATGGTTCACTATTTTTTTGAAGTCGAAAATAATTTTAAATCCTTTGAAGCCATCGTGCATACTCTTCACCATGATGATGAGGAAGGGCCTTTTTGAAGAGTCATGTAATTTACTACTATACAATGATTTCTAAAAAGTCACAATGATCACATCTTAATGTCACAAAGGTCATACCTGCTCGTTGTTCGGCCAACACCTTTGGTTCTGTTTGTTGTCGATGACCGGTTAAACAAAAAACGAAAAATTGTGATGAAAGACAATGATACAATTAGCTTAGCAAACATACCCTTATTACATTGCGACTTGTGTTCGCCATAGCAATCAATCACTTGTTGGGAAACGAATTTCACTGACAGTCCATTGAGCTGTAATAGTGTTAAATTATAATGCAAAATAAATTCATCCAAGTTCAAATATTAATTGAATATAACATTAAAATCAATTGAAAAGCAAATAAAAACGAACAGATGTGGGGATTCGAAGACCACACTTGCAACAAAGCGAGTGTTTGGTTTCGAGAAGGTTATTTTTCTTACACAAAGGGCATAGAAATACGGACTTTTCATAAAAATTAATTAATTCTTCCATGTCTTGTGCTTCCAACCGTTGTTGTTCTTCATATTCACGTAATTGTTCTTCATCTTCCTCTCGAAATTCTGTTTCCACTTCTTGTTGTAATTCCCACAATAATTCATTATATTCATCGTCAGTCATTGAGCCTTTGTCCTGTGCCATCAATCGTTCCAACTCTAATCGACAAGCATTCATATATTCATCATAGGGATTAAATTCTTCCAATGATGATCCGAGATGATGTGCAGCAAATGGATCTCGTACTTGATCTCTCAACAGTTTTCTCTTGTCTTTTAAATTTTCAATGGCTCTAGCCTTCAATACTTGTTTGTATTCTGTTTTCCGAACTTTAATGGAGGCTTCTCTTGGGAGTGAGAAATGCCCCGATGATATTGTTTCATTTCCCTCCGATGAAGATGGTTGTTGAGCAAAAAACGAGGGTGACTGAAAGGGTGATGAATGATTTGGAAACATTTTTTAAAAAACTAATTTTATTGGAATTCGTTCTTGCTTTCACTGGAACATGTTTCTTTCTGTTTTGAACAAGTTCACAAAATCAATTGAAAAACAAATGTCCAGCGAGTTCCATGTGGATGATTAAGGTAACTTCACCAATCGTACTGTATGAGCTTGGTGATTAATAGTCTCAGCACCCAATACCATCACAATCAAATCTCCACTTTGTGCAAAACCATTTTCCTTCAAATATTGAGCACACAATTCCTCACTACTCAAATACTCGGAAATTGGTTTCTTAATCAAGACAGGTGTAATTCCCCAACCCAAACTCAAACGATTGTAAGTTCCATTTTGGTCTGTGAGTGCAATAATTGGAACACTCACTCGAAATTGTGAAATATTGAATGCACTTCGACCACTATGAGTAATGCAACAGACCAATTTGAGAGAGGTATGCTTTTTTGCAATGGCAGCAGCAGCCATGCTTTTGTAAAGAATGACATTAATATATTCATGAGGTGAGAATATATTCTCAATGTGTTAAATCATTCGTACGACAAACGATTATGACTACCTACCAAGTAGCAATATCAATGGAATCCACAGCAAGACTATCAAATTCATTTTCATGTGCAGACAATCTTCCAAATCGATCACAATTCAAATCGGCAGTTCTCACAATGGTACTCATGGTTTTCACTGCCAAAACAGGATGCTTTCCTGTAGCTGTTTCATTACTTGTGTTGAGCATTTGAATCAAATTCGTTCAAATTCAAAGAATTAGTTCCAATGATATCATGACAGTCAGAAATGTGTGGACTCAACTTGTAGTTACTTACCTTAACATGGTGACATCAGTTCCATCAAAAATTGAATTGGCCACATCAGTCACTTCGGCTCGTGTTGGAATTTTGTTATCCACCATACTTTGCAACATTTGAGTGGCAGTAATATCAACTTTTCCTGCTTTGGAAGATCTCTCAATTAAATCTTTTTGAAGAATGGGTAATTCATCAAAACGAGTTTCAATCATCAAATCTCCTCTCGCAACCATAATTCCATCACATTCCTTAATAATACTTTCAATATTTCGTATAGCCTCAATTCTTTCAATTTTTGCAATAATCGGAACTGTTTTTGAATGATTACTAAATTTCATCATTAATTGTCTGGCATCGATAATGTCTTGAGCGGAACGAACAAAACTCAAACACACATAATCTATTTCACCACATTTCATTCCAAATTCCAAATCAGCAATGTCCTTCTCCGTCAAAGCAGGTGCACTAATGCTGCTGGCTTCTTCTCCTTCTTCCTCCGAAGATGCAGCAGCCAAATTAATTCCCTTCTTTTGATTCAAAAGACCTCCCGTAATGACTTTACATTTCAATTCGGTTTCTTCTGAATTCTTTTCAATAACCACAACTTCCAAATAGCCATCATCGATCATGAGATGAGATCCAACACGGCAGTCCTTGGCGAGAAGAGGATAGGAGGTGGAGACTTTTCGAGGGCGTGGTTCATGATCTTCACCGGTTGGAATGACATTCTTATCAGTGGTAATGATCAACTCTTCACCTTCTTCAATGATGAAGGGTTTTGCAAGTTTGCCAATTCTTAAGATTCGGAAAATGTCAAGCAAATGAAATGAACAAACGAAACTCTGTTTGGATCATGACGAAAGCTTACCTAATTTTTGGTCCTATTCGTGATCGTGATCGCCATCGTGATGATGTTCCAATCATTACCAATGTTGTATTAAAGATCAATATTCAATGTTCATTCAGACTAACCTTGTAAATCTTGTACAATTGCAAACGGAATGTTCAATTCACTGGCAGCTCTACGGATGGTTTCGATCGTTTTTCCATGCATTTCGTGATCACCATGAGAGAAATTCAAACGAGCTGCATTCATGCCTGCTTTCATCATCTCTTTGATCGTGGCAATATCACTTGAACTTGGACCGAGGGTACACAAGATTTTAGTTCTCCGATCACTCACAGTTCCGTTCATGATGACACAATTCGTTGTTGTTGTGGTGTTAAATTTTTAAAGTGTGTGATGAGATCAAGTTGTCAACCCAGTTCTTGATCAAGAGTTGGTGGTTCACTTTATTCAACTCATTCAAGAGAATACATCTCAATCCAAAATGAGGGACATGATTTCCTTTTCATCTAAATCTCCTGCATCGTCAACGACAACTGCTGATTCAACTGCTGCGTCGTCATCTTCATCCATTTCAGAGGTGTCAACATCTTCCTCCTTGTCTTGCATTTTGAATTGACCCTTATAGACTGTTTCTTGAATTGTGCTCTTTTGTTTTGCAATTGTTAAAATTCGTTCCTCAACTGAATTCTTTGTAATTAATCTGTAAATAGTGACAGGTTTAGTTTGTCCAATACGATGGACACGATCCATAGCTTGAGCATCAAGAGTTGGATTCCAGTCACTATCATAAAAGATTACTGTATCTGCCGCTGTCAGAGTAATACCTAAACCACCGGCTTTGGTAGAAAGCAAAAATGCAAATACAGGGTCCACTCGTTGGTTCTGGAATGCGTCAACCATGTCTCTTCTCTCTGCCACTCCTGTAGAACCGTCTAATCGGAAATAAGTGTATCTTCGCTTAATCATGTAATCCTCAAGAAGGTCAATCATTTTGGTCATTTGACAAAAGATGAGTACACGATGTCCTTCCATTTTTAACCTAAACAATAATTGATCTAACATTCGCATCTTTCCAGAATCTGCAATCAACTTGCTCACGTTTGGTAATACTACATTGGATGATCCAAATGTGTCAAACACAAACCGATTTCTGTACAAGAACTTCTTGTCAATAAATCTGGTGGTTTTTACAGGTTCCAAGTGATACGTACTGCTTCTATCAGAGCAACGTATTTCAATAGGAGGTGCCATAACCCTTTCAAAGCAACATTTCACCTTTCTAATAATTGTTCCATTATTACGGAAGAGAGTTTCAATGTTGTGAATAAGCATGTCACATCTATGGATATGAGCAGTTAGCTGTTCAGCGACAAGCTCGTCCATGAAGAATTGGAATGTCTTCTTTCTATTTCTAAACTCCACCAGTCGATTGCGCAAGTTCCGTAGCTTGTACAACCTCCACAAAGAATCTTTCAAATAATAAAATAAAGTTCCATAATTATGAAGAAGATAGGATGGATCTTGGGAAAAATTAAACCTTTTGAATATGGATAACTGTTTTGCCTCTGTGTCAAGAGATCCCTCTGGCATCATTTCTCTAAAAACTATCTTGGGTAGTGTTAAAGAAATGGGATTTTTCAAATTTTCATATTCATCATAAATCTTTCCAGGAATGTGTTTAACATGTCCTGGGTGCTCTGAGAAGGCAACAGGAGTGACCACGTATTGTCTAAACTCCTTAAATAAGTGTATGTGATTGCATGCTTTTTTGAGTTGCATCACAATATTCATGAGTGCTGACTTGTTTGCTGCAGACTCAGCAGTGATTGCTTTCTTCTTTTTCTTTTCTTTGGCCGAGTTCTTTTTGAAATCATCCTTAATGTATTTATACATTTCTGCTTGAAGAGAGCTAAAGCCGCAATGTAACACCAATTCTGTTTTGGGTGCCATTTCGCTCTCAACATCCTTTTTCACTCTTCTCAACATGAAAGGTTTCAAAATCATGTGCAACCGAGCGAGTTGTTGCTCATTCAGTTTAGCATCTTGTTCCTTAGAGGCATGTGATTCAATGTCTTTAGAGAACCAATCATTGAATTCGTCATGAGAGTCAAAGATAGAAGGCATGATAAAGTGGAGTAGAGCCCACAGTTCTTTCATGTTATTTTGGATGGGAGTACCTGTGAGGAGCATACGGTTTCTACACTTCATACCCAAAAGCGTCTTCCATCTCAAGCTCTTGCTTGACTTGATGGCATGAGCTTCATCGAGTATCAAATATTGCCATTTCACCTTTTTGAAATACTTCTCATCTTCTAAAATAAGGCCATAACTTGAAATCACGACATGGAATGGCGAATCTTTTTGATACAGTTTGTCAGGATTTGTCCAATATTTTCTCAATAATTTTCTTTCCTTTAGAGCTCCCCAATAAGGAAGAACTCGAAGTGTGGGGCAAAACTTTTCAAATTCTTGTTGCCAATTGTGAAGTGTCGATGAAGGAGTAATAATGAGTGTAGGCCCCCAAATTCCCTTCTTTTCTGCTAAATAGGCTATGAATGCAATTGTTTGAATTGTCTTGCCCAAACCCATTTCGCTGTGGCCAATCAATTATACATGGTCATTCAACAAATCATGTCAAATACAATTCTACTTACTCTGCAAGAATGCCATTGATACCTTGTTCATAGAGTGAGACTAGCCATTTCATACCCTTCAATTGATATTTCTTGAGGGTACCATTGAAAATGTTTGGCTCCTCTTGAATATCTTCACTTGTTTCGATTTTATCCTCATCTAATTGAGTTCTATATTTGCCAGTCTCAGCATCAAAGTCCATAGTATACTGTTTCTGTTTTTCAGATGCCTGTAAGGCTCTTTCTCTAGAAGATTGCTCACCATCTTCGTTTGATGAAGCACCAGTTTGATCCAGTGACGACACCTTTCTCGACATGAAATGAGAATAGAGCTCTGTTTGGGAAAGCAAGAAATTCAGCTTTCTTTGTTGTCGTAACGCCTCTTCTTTTTCTTCTTCCTCTTTCTTCTTTCGCTTTCTCTTTTCAGAAATTTCCTTTTCGTGTCGTTTCCAAAAAGTTCCCAATCTGTCTGACAGCACTGAAGAAGTCTCGTCCAAAGAAGATTCTCGTTCGCTCCTCTCTCTGTGATGCTTGTCATTGATTTTTGCAGCAGCTTCTCGAGCAAGTTGTAGCATTCGGGAATGCCTTCCACTGAAACTGGTGGTAGTGGCGCCTCTAGAGGTGAGCGAGGTCTTGGCTGTAAGCGTTTCATTCAATCTCTGATGAATAATAGCTCTTGAAAAATCTTCCAATTGTTTGGTAAATTCTACTCGATTAGTCACAAATGAATCAATCCAATTTTTCTTGTTTTTCAATTGAGAATTGTTCTCAGAAAAGTGATAATGTGAACTCATACAGTTTTGAAACTCCTCTACCACATATTGAGCGTTGAAATTGTTCATGGGTATTTCAAAGGCTACTTCAAAGCTTCCCTTCTCTTCTTTTGTTTTCTTGGGTCTCTTTGTTTTTCTAAGTGAGGTAGAAACCAACAATGTTGGCTTATGTGGATCCCTTAACAAGGCACTATTTTTACGAATATGAACCTTAACTCCTTCACCAGGTTTTCTTTTCTTTGTATCGTCATCGTTGGGAGAGGGAATTAATTCTTCATATGTTTGAGTTGAAAGATAATCCTCGCAGATTGCATCAAATAATTCCTCAAGATACTTGGATGAAGCTTGTTCAACACCAATTTCTCTTTCATTCGTCATTATGGGAGGAGAAGTTACTGCAGATGATGACGATTCATTTGTAGGTGGTTGAGTGATTTTGGTGTTTCCATCACCACTTTCATGTTGCACATACTTGGAGAGTGACTCATTACAAAAATCGCCCAACCTATCGTACGCTTCTTCCAGAGGAGAAGAGAACGATACTTCGTTTGGCAAGATTAACATCTCCTCATGATTGGTGAGAAAGTCCTTGGAAGACGCGTCAATACCACAGAGTTTGTTGGAAAGAGACGTTTCCAGCTCGAGGAGAAATTCGCAATCTCCTTTATCGATTGAAGGACGAGAGTAGAGCTTGCTGAATGTTCTTGTTGGTAGTGATGACGATGAGGTAATTGTAGGATGAATTCCATTCTGCGGATTTTTGTTGCAGCTTGTATGATTAGTTGTTGTTATGGGAGCAGCTTCAGCTCTTGTATTACTTCCGTTCATCATCATTGTGTTTTTGTTTTCATTAGCCAAGCTATTTTGTTGATGGTCCGATACTTGTTGTTGTTTCAACAATGAAGGAAAGGTTGTACTGGCTGTAGTTGCAATACCATCTTGACTCATTCTATAATTTAGATAGTACTTGCTGATGTTTGTTTTAGAGGATGATGTATTACTTTCTTGTGTGTGTTCAGCAATTAAAGCAGATGATGATGCTTTGTTGCAAGAGTTTTGACTCAATGATGAACACTCAAACAGAAGAAAGAGAACCAATAATTTTTTGGATGGTGATCAAACCACGAAAGCTTTCAACAAGATGTGTGTTGTGTTCCTTTATGTTGGCTTCTCTTTGAGTTGTCATCCTTTCAATTTCGGAAGCGGTGTGTTGTTGATGAGATAAAATGAGGTTCTTGTTGTTGGCTTTTCAACAAATGCGTCCACAACCACGCTTCAACGGGTGAGGCTTCATCCCAACAACAAAACGATTTGCACACCGCGGTGATGATTCAATCATCCCGAGAAGATGATGAACAAATATATGTTATCTGTGATGAAAAAATTCTCTTGTGTTATGATGATGAAGCGAAATCAAGATAACACGTTCATTCTTTTTTCTTTTTCCAGTAAGAATACAGCTGTATCAATCGACACATCAGTAGTATCAAAAGACATAGTTTTGGAACAACAAACAATTGTGGATCAAAGTAAATATACGAACCTCTGTCCACCACCAACATGTGCGAATGCAACTACGACTACAACTCAGAGTAAACTATTTTAGTTGCTGAACACGCGATTCTCTTTTCAGAAAGAGGTCAACGCCATTTTCGCCTCTAACTCGCGAAACTTTAAAAAAAAAACCCCTACATACCTTTCATCGCCCTAGTTCTTTAAATTGGCGCTACACCTAAAATATTGACTGCTACACCATAACGATCAACATCTCTGACGAAAGAGAGAGAACCAATTCACATATCCAGCGCGTTCATCATCTGGTTGTTAATTTCCATAAAACCTTACCCATATCTAGTGAGCTCTGCAACGAAAATTGTAAAAAACGATAAGACTGTATTATTAAGGCGATTACCATTTTTTCTTTCGGGTTTGTCGGACGAAAGACTTATCATCATCAGCCTCATCAAAATATATATTTCTACCTCACCACATTCACATCTCCACAACACATCACCTTTACATCAACTTCAATAATTAGAAAATGGGTTCAATTTGCAGCTCTGCATCATACGAATCCCCGAATTCTTCTCATTCAAAAAGTCATGTATACAAGACCACCAATATATGCTCAGACACTCATCATAACAATCACAGTATTCAAGGAAACAATATACTCTCGAGTAATTACAACTCGGGTCATAGCACGGGCGGGTATCTTTCAGAAACTGAGTCATCACGACAAAACTCCACAACCACAGCAACAACGATACAAATTCGAGTGACCTCAACAAACTCTGTGAGTACCAAGCAAACCACATCTTCGGGTAGTAAAGTCAGGTCTTCTAAGGAGAGCGAAACGAACTCGAGCCATTCGAGCGTTTCCACGAGTTCTCATAAAGCACAAATACCACATTCCATATCAACCTCTAATATTCGAGTGCAGCCAGTGGAGTGGGATCCAATTGCTTTCGCAGAGATGGAAATTGAGAAACGGCAAAAAGATCCACGAACTTCCACATTAAGGCAATCATTGGAAATGTTTAGGTTTCCTTCGAGGCAAGCGCTACAAATGGAAGAATAAGTAATTTAAGGTTAAATGCTTGAGCAATGGATATACCACTACGATGGAACCATCAAGTATTTGCTTGACATGATAACGGAAAATAACTTTCAAGAGAAGAACAACTAGCGAGGCAGATGTGTGTTGATGCAGTTTTGTACGGCAGCCCCATGGTCACAGTGTGTGGAGTTTTGCAAAACTGTTTCCTGCATGTGATCACATTTTGTAACACCACCAATTTTTTCACACCTTCACATCTTAACAGCGAGTCGCTTTATTTCAAATTACCAATCTTCAACTTGTTGTAAATAAAGCTCGTAAGTCCTTGCTTTGGTTTTTCAATTTTCAACTCAAAATAGGGTTGTGGCAATTTCTGAGCTTTGAGACAACATGCAGTCGCATAGATGGACCAAGCAATCTCTTCCAACACAAACTTGTTGGCTTCATCGTTAGGAATGGACGAGTTGGTGAGAGTGTTGCTACTGCTACTGTTACTACTACTTGTTATGGTTGAACCAACATGGTCGGAGGACATACTTGTCGCAGAGCCAGCAGGTGTCGATGTGGATAGTGAGGAACTTGTTTCATCCAGACCACAAAAGATGTTGCAATAACAATCGGCCGTGGAAGGTCTTGGCATCATCATGGAATGAATATCACTCACAGTCGAATGAACCTCATCGAAATGTACCTCAGAACCTGACTTGAGAAGGGATGTCTTTTTGCTCAGAGGTTTCGGAGAGGATGAAGAAGAGGACGATGAGGACGAGGACGACGACTTTTTCTTACCTGTGGCCATCTCTGACGTGTAAATAACCAAACATGGTGCTGTCGATTTATCAAAACATCCAATATCAATGAGATGAAGATTCGAGAGATGATGCGCTTTGGTATGTTTGACATCGACTTGTTTCTTCGAGTAGTCAAACTTGACTGTATAATAATTCTTATCGGTCAATAGAATGAAACGTTCTTGTTTGAGTCCTCTCTTATTGTACTTGACGACTTTCCATCCCTTAATGAGACTTTCTTGAATGGTTTTCACTTTTTCAAAACATGTCTCAAAGGCTTCCTCATCTTCATGTGAATATTGTGTGAAATATTTTGTTTTCAAGAGTGAAATTACACCTTGCAGATAGATTTGACCCTTATAGGCCTGAAGAGCATTTTCTTTCAATGAAAGCATTGGATTTTTCGAGAGTTGTAACTCTTCCTTACTCAATGACACTGGATATAATCCAAGATCACTCAATGAGGCATGATCATTGGTCGTTGAATTTCTTGAATTTTCTGTTGAAGAATTTGTCATGAATGAATGATTGGTTGTTGTTGTTGTTGAAGAAGATGAAAAGATGGAGGAAATACTTGTCGGTGTTCGTGCAGGTGATCGTTTCAAATCCAAGGATCGAATTTTAGAACTGTCATTCTCCATGGAGAGTAACAAGGACTTGGGTGTCATTTCTCGTACTTTCTTAATACTATCTTCGAGTAATCGATTGAGACTATTCATGAAATCTTCCTGACTCATTGTATTCATGTCATCGTAACCAATATTATAGAGTAAAACTCCGAGATTGGGATACTTTTTCTGATAGAGTTCAATAATATTCTCAATCTTGTTCATGTTTTTCATGGTTGAACATGTTTTTCGATGACTTCGAGCAGACATGGGAACTTCTGAAAAATCAGCTTCAAATTTTCCAGAGGCAGGTTTGAACGCAAGATAGGACGAGCTGTCAAATGCCACTACCACAACATTGACACACATTAAAAAACTCCTATTATGAATTGGAGATTGATTACAGAACAGAGAAATGGATTCTCTCAAATTTCTCCAAGAATTATCTTTAAGCAAGTGAAATGCTCTTCGTTTTTCACCTTCTGATTTCAAACTATCAAAGAAATTCCAATCCATTTCAATCGTTAATTTTTCATAGGCATCTTTGTTCATGTGTGTCAAACTGTTCCACATGATTGATTCCGTTTTGATTTCATTTTCATATTTTTTCACATATTGTTTCTCAATGTAATCTTTTTTAGCTTTAAAATCGCTCTCTGATTTTGATACAGATAATAATTGATTCTTGATGTTTTCTCCCTTGTTGTTTTGAGATCCTTGTTTGTCATTGGTTGTAAAAGTATTGAGAGCGAGTTGAGCGACCAAACTGACATATTGATCATCTCCCTCGACCAACGATTGCAGCTCTGTAACGAGTCCATTATTTCTCAACACAGTTTGATATTGAGGATGTGCCGAAGAAACATTTGAAAAGATATTGATACAATTTTCTTGAACTTCTGAAAGTTCACAACGAAGTAAATTGATGAGTTCCTTACTCAACTCGACCACTCGTTTTCTACCTTGTTCATACGTAGGAACCGTCACAATTGCCAAAATGATATTCGTCGCTTGTTCTAAAATTGCACATGAATCTGAACATGTTAAAATATTCACTAGGACTGGTACCACATCAAACGATGCAATAAAAGTTGCCAATTGAGGTACTTCAGACAAACTCTGAATCAATGCAATTCCATTCTTGACAGTTTTTGCAGAGAGTTTTTTGTCATTCATGAGTCGATTCACAATATAATCTAAACATCCAGATTCTGCAATGACATGTTTGGTGAATCGATCCTTTTTCGAAAGTGCTGTGAAAATTTTCAAAATATCGTTCAAGAATACATCTCCTTTGATTTTGATGAGTTTGAACAAGTGCTTGACGCCTCCTCCGTTGACAAACATTTGTTTAAAGGTCGAATCAAAACACAAATTGTAAATGAGATAAACGACAATGTCTTGAAAGGTTTCGTGCTCCAACATGGCAATGAGTTTTGACGTGATGCCCAACATGGAAATTCCTCGAACATCAACTTGTTCGTATTGAACCATTTGATTCAAAACTTCGAGAATGGCCAATAAAATTCGTGAGGTTCCTTCAGTGACGTTGGTTTGAAGAATCCAATCGCAAAGTCTATGAACAGGAATTGTTTTTTGAGCTTTTTCAATCAATCTATTAGCGGTGTTGATGATTTCACACATTTCTAACTTGTGCGTTTTTTCGAAAATAAAAATACTTACAATTTCCAAATAGAAGGATCTTGCATGTCAAGAGAATTGAACGTAGTTAGGCACAAGAATTGCAGTTTTGCAACTTCCACATCCGAATGATACGAAGAATTTAAATAAAGAGTGGATGTAAAGGAAGAACTACTAGTGTTCGTATAATGCTTTCCAAGAATGGACACAATACATCCAGATGCTAATTTGGAGTGATCTTCTGTAATTTTACCCACAATGGATCTGACCTCTGTGGACATGTACATTCGAATGAGATTGAGAGTATGTTGAAGGATCAGGACATCATTGGTGTGTGAAATGATGGTTGAGAGGTGAGTGAGCACTTCAGTAACTTTCATTCCTATAAATGTGAACAAATCTTTAAAGTTGAATTCTCCCATCTTGGTGAGTAAATAGAGAACATTCTCGGCAAAGCTTCTCTCTTCAGATTCTTCAATGGGTTGAGGAGTTTTCAAAGTTCCAAAGTGAGAAAATTGTCTGAGAATGACCTGAGCTCCATTCAACGACTTTTTGTCTAAATAATAATTGAAATATTTTGTGCTGTGACTCTTTCCATCTTTTTGTGCAATGAGCTCTTTTCTAACTTTTTCTAATGAGCTTAAATTGGCGAGTATGTACAAGGCACTATGATTTCAAAAAGATGTCAACATTGACAAGAGAATTCTACCAAAACTTACTTGCTAAAGGATCGTCTGGTATGATTGGTTCCGCTCGAGGCTGATGAAAAAAGATAGCATACCAGTGACAGCAATAATTCAATGAAATGATTTTCCTCTTTCAGTGATGCATTTACATTAAGCAATTCATTCTTTCGTTGCTCTATTTCACAATCATGCGTGACACCATTATATATGTAAATCATTATCCTGAAACGTACCTCTTTTAGATACAATTAATAGTAAGGAAAGTATTTGTGACAACAATTCTGTAAAGTCTGTATCTTGTACTCTTAACGTTTGATATCCATCAGAGTAGGCCAATGGTCCTTTTTCTTCTTTTGATTTCATTGAAACGTTGAGAGAGTTTAAAATGGTCAGAATGATTGGGGAAATGGGAACTTTCAAAGCAATATCTTCTTCATTCTTGGCATGATTCAAACTCAACGCATTCAATACACGAATACAAGCTTCAATAATACCATACAACGAGTGATCCATTTGTTTTTTGGAAGTGCTCATGATACTGTTGAAGGCATGATTCATTTGTTCAATAATAATTTGAGTTCCATTAATGATTGGAAAGAGTGATTTGTTAGAATCTAATGGATCGAGTGACAAGGTTTGAAATGTCTTGTGATTGACTTTTTACATACCATTTAAACAAAATTTCTCCAAAACTAAAAGTGCATTTCTTTTACATTCATTGCTCACAGTATAACTAATGTGATTACTATTGGGTGTACTGACTCGAACCAAATCAAGAAAGTTCTTTAACCCTCGACTTTCTCTCACAATAATTCGATTTCCATCCACATTTTCAGTTAATGCATAAATAGCAGTACATGCTGTCATGATGATGTTATGATGAGATAGGTTCGTCATCATTGAGTGAACTTGTGTGAAAAATCAAAAATAAAATTTACCTAATCTCACAATTTCCTCATCAATAAATTTATCATTCACTGTATTTGCATCAAAAGCCAAATACAATATCAAGGGTATCACATCGGTGTCATTTCCCATTTTAGCAGCTACTTTTTCACCCATTGCCAAATATTTAATCATTCTCAACAAGACATGATAATATTCCAAATCTTCTTTTTTCACTTGTCCAATGTGTGATAATTGTTGTGACAATACTTTCTTGAACGAATCACTCATATAGTTCCATTGTTCCTGTAACAGAATTTTTGGTAATTTCAACACGTGTTGAAAACAAGTCAATTGATTTTCCAGCGAATCTTTTGGATTTATCGAAACTAAACTATCTCCCGATGATGAAGAGTGGTTGGAAGATTGACTTGGAGAGAGATCATCGAGAGGCAGCACAGAGAATTGATTTATGGGATTCGGAGATTTCTTTGGAGTGGGTGGCTTTGATGGCATTTGTTATTATTTGATGTAAAATTGATCAAACGTAATATGATTCGAGTGTATGATACAGATGGAAGAAATGAGAAAACACAAAACGAATGAAAATAAAAGAGGGGAATATGATGACGATGGGAAGATCGATTCGTGTTTGCTCTATTTTTTTAGTGTGCTGGTGTTGTTGTGAGAGACAGGTGACAACCCCCTTGAATTGAAAAGTGGGTGTCGAAAAACACACGGCACTTTTTTGATCCTCTATCTCTCTGTGT
Source organism: Naegleria lovaniensis (assembly GCF_003324165.1). NCBI lineage: Eukaryota > Heterolobosea > Eutetramitea > Acrasida > Naegleriidae > Naegleria > Naegleria lovaniensis. Next base: position 271,612 of record NW_025407830.1, read on the forward strand.
TCAGGAGTTTAGTTGGGCTTGCTTTAAAAGTGTTGACTTGGTTCTAACTAGAAGCTACAATCTAAACCTTTATTTAGAAGTACAACCAAACACAAAAAAAATATTTACAAACAATATTATCAGTATTGTCGTGATAATATTTAAATATTACAATCTGAAAATTGTTATTGGCTATCCAATAGTTCTCGGAATCTTTTAAATTTATTTCCGTGATTTTGATATCAATTGATATTAATCATCAATCAAGGAAGAGCTATTTAAATCACATTCAAGATTTTTCAGATCTGAACACACACATTGAATTTGCCATATTGAATAATATCAACAACCGTATTGAATAATAATAATATCAACAACCATGTCCTCACGAAAAAGTATTAGTATGGTAACGCCTTCTCACAGACATAAAAGTTTTTCATCATCACAGCCTCCGACATTTCTTTCTTCAATAGCCGCTAATTTATCGGGTAGTGGAAATAATTTAATGGCTTCACCATCATCATCGAATGGAAGTAGTAATACATCTAATAGTATGAACAGTAATAATTCAACAACAAGTGCAATAATAACTCAATCAGGTGTGGCTTCTATTGGAGACAATAGGAACGGTAAATCATGTGCCTATGTCAATGTAATCTTTCCAAAACCTTTTGCAAAACAACCCATTGTTCATGGACAGGTTCTCATCGATCAGCTTACCATTACATCATCGTCTCAAGCAGTGGTAAAAGAAGTTTCAAATACTTACGCAATAACAATTCTATCAACCACTACTACAGGATTTTGTTGTGTGGTGAGAAGAGTTTCAAAGAAGATGAGTGCAAAACCTTGGGTCAGTAATATTAAACTGCAATGGTTTGCCACTCTTCCTTCATTTTGCAGTGGAAGAACAGTGGTTGGAATTCCAACAACAGGACATTCACAAGGCAACTCTCCGCAAATTGGTTCTCAATCAGATACTATAATGGTTGCAACGACAGCTCCAACTGGAGCTAGTTCCATGACACCACAACCAAACAACCCCAACAATATGGTTTATTTGATGTCTGTAACAATTAATTTACCACCAATACCAACGAATTGGACTAGTGCAGCAAATGCATCATCAACACGATCACATTCAGTTTATGTTTCTTCAGGAGAATTACATCCATACGATCAACAAATGCAACAACAAACCAATGTTACTGTTCCTGAAAGCCCCACTGTTTCCACCAATTTAATGTACTCTCACACTCCAACATTAATTCCAAGTCATCCACCAGTGGTTATTGTCACACCACATGCTTCTGACGGCAATAGTGACGATACGTTTGTTGCAAGCGTACGGGAAATTTATCCAAATCGATTTGTAGCAGTTATTAGAAGAGTTGGATTTGAAAATATGGCCAAGCCATGGTCACAATCTGTCAAATTGAATTGGACTGTTTTTTACAATTCACCACAAATTCCAAATCCATTCGGAAAAGATTGCATCATCAAAGCAGGTGTATTACCGGTGGGTCAAAACATTTCTAGTGACGACTACGTCGATCGAGAAATTAGATTTATGCAACAAGACATTCCATCAATCCCAGGAAATGACTTTGGAATGCCTCGAATGGTTATTTGCACTCCTAGATGCGACCCTCAAATGCCCAGTAACGATATTCATGGCCTAAGTATTAAGACTATTTCTCCATATGGATTTTCTGTAAATTTGAGACACATTGACTCTAAAACATGGCATCAAAATTTATACATTTGCTATATGGCCTTTTATAAGATTAAGCGAAGAAACAAGAAGAATGAGCCAGCAACTCCACCACCCACTACAAAGAAAACCAAAAACACTGGATCACAAAATTTAGTCCCATACAATTCTCAAGTTTATATCCGAAATTGTACAAATGGATTTGTTATACAGGCAAATCTTAATGACAACACTGTAATGATTACAAGTGAAAAGGCCTTTTTGCTTTCACAGGATCAAAGATTTATTTTCAGAGAGTCAGGATTTATCGAATTAGCCACAAATTGTGACTATGTGTTGGAATGTGTGTCACTTGAAGATGGGGCAGATATTGTGGTGAGCGAGAAACGAGACGTTGACAATGCCACACAAAAATGGCTCGTTTTCCAACCTGTAAATCCTCTTGCCTCAGACAGTGTTTGTATTGCAAACGTAGGCAATTTAAATTTGGTGCTGGATTGTGAAAATGTTCGATCAAGCTCACCATTCCTTTCCACTCTCAACATGATAGGTTCTGGCTCGAACAATAATCTTTCAGCGATCAATGACTCAGCAGAAAATTCACACGATCAAACACTCCAAATCAAAGACAAGTCCAAGACTCAACAATGGAAATTCACAACAGTGCAAGAAAATAATTTATAAATTAGAATCCTTCCTGATCAACAATAATATATCGCTTTAAAGAGATTAATCTAACGATACTGAGCGACAGGCAATCCTTCAAGTACTTTCATGAGATGATCAATATTTCCCACATGATACCTTGCCTTAGTGACAATCTTATCATTACCAACAAACACAGAAAAGACGCTTTTTGGAATGATGATGGAGGTATTTCTTGCAAAGCCACCCACTGCTGGAGTATATCGATGAGAAGGAGATTGAGGAGAATGAACTTGTGCCGGCTTTGGACTCCATGGAGATTCACTTCCTTGCGATGACACGGATGACACTCCAATCGTTGGAGTTGAGGGTGTTGGTGACATGGGTGTAATGTTTTTACGAGAATGTCTCTCCACCTCTTCAAACATGGCTTCATCCGTATTATCATCTCCAGCACAGAATATAAATCCATAGTCACCTCTCTCAATCAACTTTCTGGCACATGCTCCCTTACTCACCGATTGAGGTCGAATTTCTAAAAATTTGTTTCTTCCCTTAATAATTTCCAATGGAAGAGAATTGAAGGCCATTTCCAAATGAAGTTTCAATTCATTGACAATCCATTCGCCATAATCTGGATCCGAGTTACGATAGTGGAATGCGAGAGACGATCGTTTCACCTCGACAAAGGAACCAGGAGTTCTGCTCGAAACATGTTCAAGAATTTCCCTAACCATTCCAATCCAATTCAAAGATTCTAAATCAATATTGTACAAGGAAGAAGTGAACTCTTCAGAATTGGGATGTCTACAAAATAGTCCATGTTCACTGGCAATTCCTAATTCCTTAATGGAACCAACAAATTCGGTCATTTGATACTGATCTCTTCCAGTAATGATATATACATGATTATTCGGATCACTACAAAGATGTTTCAACATTTCAAGACAACGTTCTGAAGGAAGAGCTAACATTGGATTTCGAGCCATCTTGACCAATGTTCCATCATAGTCAAAGAGGAAGAGTCTCTTTTGTTCTGATTGATATTCTGGAATGAGTGCTTCCAATTTCAACGCAGGTAAACCCTTCAGAGTGAGTTTGTTGAAAACGGTTGGATCTTTTTGATATCGACAAGCAGATTCAAATTCCTGCATGAAATCACTGGCCCATTGAGAGGCAGTATTTCTCATAATGATGGAAATGTTGGCTTTGTGACGAACATGTTTTTCAGCTGGTTTCATATCTAATCCATCCTTAATCGCTTTCATGGTTTGATCAATGTCCCATGCTACATGATATATTAAGGGAATATATGGACAGGACACATTTACATATCCGATGTGAGGTACGAGTCATTCAAATTTTGGATATACAGTTCGTTCATGAACAATAATTATCAAAAAGAGATCACAACTTACGATTAATAATGATAGAACCACCGAGTGATCGAGCAGCTCCAGCAAATTCACTCAAGATTAACACTCCCAATTCTTTCACACTCTTCACTCCCAATCGAACAGCTTCATCTTGACAAACCACATATTCAGAACTCACCAAATTCATTCCATCTCGAATAGATGTTACCAAACACACATCTGCCAATGTGTACAATGCACACAATTCAGGCAATGCCACACTCTTGTACAAGAAGTGCACTGGAAATCCATGAGTCAATGTTCCAAAAGTGGAATTAATTCTTCCTGTCGTTTCATTGACATGACTCAACAACTCTTGATACTCGACCACATTGGGTCTTGTTGGAACACCTACTTGAATCAACACAGTGTCATTGGCATATTGAGGATAGTTTGTTAAAAACTTTTCAAAAGCCTCAAATTTCAACTGGACTCCCTTCGTGTAATCCAAACGATCAATACCCAACACAATCTTCTTTCCCTTATATTTCACATTCTTGAAATCATCCAAGATTTTTCTACATTCATCACTTTGAACACCCTCACGAAACATGTTGGGATCAATTCCAATAGGCAAGGAATGCACCGAAACGAACAGACCCTTATGGAGCAAACCACGAGGAGTAGTGTCAGAACCGAGTGTACGAGTACAGCTGGAAAGAAAATGTCGTGCAAAGTCGTACGTGTGAAATGCAACCATATTCGATGCCAAAAGACCTTCCAAGAGTTGTGAACGGACTGGAAGAATTCTATAAATTTCACTCGAAGGAAATGGAATGTGAAGGAAGAAGGCAATATTAATATCAGGTCGACGATGTCTGAGAATGGCTGGTAACAACATGAGATGATAATCATGAATCCTTTTTGGAAATGAGTATATGTGCATCATGAAATATTCATTGGCGAGTGAATATATTTGAAATTTTGGACAATGATTGAACACATCATCAACCACAACGATACTACTACTTACCACACTGCATCGTTATCCTTATAGACTTCCAAAACAGCATCTGCAAACTTTTCATTCACTCTCTGATAAGCTTCCCATTCTGCCATATTGAAAGTAACATTCTTTTCATACAAGTAATGAAACAGAGGCCACAAGACTCCATTACTAAATCCATCGTAATACTTGTGTGCTTCTTCTGCTTCCAAGAATACTGGATATTGATTGAATTTTTCAAGTTCATGTCTCAACTCGGCTTTTTCTTCCTCTAATTCAAATTCTGCTGTTCCAATCCATCCAATCCATTTGAAATCTTTTTTGAATTGACCTTTACACATTCCAGTGAGAGCTGTGACAAGACCTCCACTACTCTTTTTAAAGATGAAATTGGAGGAATGATCTTGCATTTGAGGTGACTGTTGAGGAGTATGTTGTTGTTGTTGTTGTGAATGATTAGCATGTTTGTTCTGAGGATGAACATCTTTGGAAACGCCCTTCTTTGAATCCATTCCATGTGAAGAATTCGAGTTGCCATGAATAATGACAGAATTTGGATTTCTACTAATAGTCATTGGTAAACGATTAGAAACAACAATCAAATCACCAAATTTAAAGTCATCCATGAGCACTTGTTCTGTGTTTTGATTCAACGATTGATTCGAGAGAGTTAAAATCTCATCCTGAAACTCAGTGAGAGGAAAAGGTTTCGGTTTACCACCACCACTGGGAGTGTGATGGAGCTGCTGACCACTGCTACCGTTACTACTAGTACTACCACTACTACTTGAAACATTTCCACTGGTAATCGTTGGAGGTGGTGTCGACTTGGATGTTGCTGAGGTGGTCGACACTCCCATTAGAGAAGCTGAAACTCCTGGAGTTCCCGTGTTCACGACAGCTGTTTTATCAAACTGTAAAAGAAAGGAGGCACTTGTAGGAGATTTTGCTTGAGGTGGTTGTAATTGTTGTTCAGAAGAATTTGTGTTGTTGGGAGTCAACTTTCTCTCAGTTGGAGCATGTCTTGATTGCTGCATGGTTGAGCATGAATGTAATATTGCAGGCAATATAGTTGTGATTGATTCGATTTGAATTTCGAACAAAAAGTCAGTGTTGACAGTGAAAGTTTTTCTTTTCAGAGAAGAACAATGTGTTAAAATGAGAAGAACAATGTTGGAGTGGCAGTGGTGGTTTTGGAGGAGGACAACGTCGAGGGTGGAAAATTTCTAAATTAATGAATTCAGTTTGGATTTTGGAGCATTTGATTGTAATAATGGCGATAATGATCAAGCAGCAAGAGTGTATTTGAAGAATAACAATGAATTCAGGCAGGCTGCAAGACTTGAAGCAACAACACCTCTGGAATATTTAACACAACTGTCAAAAATGGTAGACTCACGAAAATGGAAATCGGTCAATGTTGTTGAATGATTTTGCCATGGGTATGGTCATGGCGAATATGTTGTGAAATGTAAAACTACCTTTTGATATTTCCTTTTTCATTTTGGAAGATGTGTATTAATGCTGCAAATATCGCCCTCCACAGTTAATAATATGCTCATCGTTCATGCTCATTGTGGACAAGGTCATGAAATGATACATCCATGGACAATAGTAATGTACGGAAGTAGATTGTTATGGAGTCTAACATTTAATGATCTTATGCTATTTTCTAATAAGGAAATAACCGTTTCATAATCGTTAAGGAAAAAATATTATTTTTTAAGGTATTACAAAATATTCAAATGAATTAAAAAAATATTATTATTAACAGGATCAGATGAACAAGAGTATCATGGAAAGAAAAGGAGTGATTCAAATCTACTTTAATGAATCATAGTACCAATAAGAGAGTGTACGCACGTGGCGAGCAACATCATCTTCCACCTCAAGAACAACAAAGTCATACATTCCGAAATGGTTCGGATGAAGATGAGCAACCACCAACAACATTCGAACAGGTCGAGTATCCTATCGAAGATAACACGGAGGACTCTCGAACCCAATTCGAACCACCTCAAGATGAACATGTATTTCTACATAAACTCAATGAAGACACTTTCGAGCAAGATGTGATCATAACAACTCGAAAAGACATGAAAGATTCTACCTCATCGATGACTGGTCCTTTAAATAAATAATTGTTGATTTCCAAATGAGCCAAACTGGAACCTTAAAAAAATGTAACTGAGTTGTACCCTACAAGTTTATACTTCAAGTTATGCAACAAATAGCTTGGAATCCTTAATTCAGTCGATATTATACCGTCTGAAGAAGGTGAAAAGTAGATCAAGAAGGCAATCTCCGGTGCTTTCATCAAAGGCTTTTACGAGATTGAAAATGAATCTCCTCAAATCCCTCACTAAGGAACAAGTTGCGAGCAACGTTAAACTCTGCACCGAGATGGAGAAAGTACTTCTCGGTCCTAGAAATGTGGATCACTTGTTGGCCCTGCTTCTCGATTCAACATCCATTTTGGTTTTTGAAGCCAAGACACTTGGGTATCAATGTTTGCACAACTTTTCTTGTAACAAGAATTTTGGTTGAATTTTACATAATCCGTTTCATCAACGGCCAGAAATTTAACTTCTCCAAAATTGAATTGGTGGATGAAGCAGTGTCTGGAATCGTCTCACATAATTGACCACAGCTTTGGAATTGTTAATTTTAATCATCATATGAAACAAAATTTTGTGACTATCAAGTGTTGCACAATGTTACGAATATTTTGAAACAACATTATGTAATTATATCAAGGGAAAACTTATTTAATAGCTCACCATGGGGGCCGTTTGGATTTTAAACTTTCCTGAATTTAGTCATGACAATATTGTCTTTGTTGATTCTCTCCGATTAATGAATAAGAATCGACTTTACACAATTATCCTTCCTCGGAAAACGACAACGAAGGGGAAAACTAAACCAGTTTTTGCTGAGAATGTATTTATTGAGCATTGTAATGTCAGGAAATGTCGGCGATTGCGTGTTATGGTGCTTTTGGATTGCTTAATATTTTATGGTAATGTCGTTAATACGTTGAAAGCTATTGATTGTTTCAACATCAATCAGCTTAAAAGGAAAAGAGAAGATCAATGATATTGATGATGGTCCACACAAAACAAAGATGGTGTCGATCATGTAATTGTGACGAAAACTTGACATCGTCCACCTTCACTTGCGTTCACTACTGTCGTTTCTGAATACCAACAAGCTTGAAATGTTAAATCATTGTCTGAGCTTGGGCAGTACATAGCTCTATCTTTTTATACCATGATCTACTAAAATTGCAGGATTAGATGCATCACTAAATTCAGAATATGAAATTCCTCATTTTGAAGTTGGTTGAAATTCACTACGAGAAATAAAGAACTGTTACATCCAAGCTTTTAGGTGGTGATTTCTTCCGTCTCCTCGGAATATAGGTGTTGAAAACATGTCGTATACGCAATTCACAGAGTTGCTTGAAAGCATGCTCTTCTCAAACGTTGCGTAATAAATGGCGGTAGATTTCCGTAAAAGTGCTACTACAAGTAATATCACGCCTTAAATTTGAGAGCACTAAAAAAATGGACCTGCTCAAATCCCTGACCAAGGAAAAAGTTGCGAGCAATGTTAAACTCTTCACTGAGACGGAGAAAGTACTTCTCGGTCCAAGAAATGTGGATCATTTGTTGGCACTGATACTCAGTCCCGCCTCAATATTGGACTTTGAAGAAAAAGCACAAGGATATCAATGTTTGCAAAACTTCTCTTGCAAACAATATTTTCCTTTACCACAACATTTCAACGTGCAAGCACTTGCAGAGAAAGGCTGGAAAGATTTGAAGAGATTAATTCAGATGATGGAGAAAGAGGAGGTTGCTGCTGAAAAGGAGCGCAATGCCCTGTTGAACATCCACACGTTGCAGGTTAAAAAGACAAAAGAATCAAAGCAAAAGAAACCCCAAAAGTGAGGGTAATTCACAAGACCTTTTCCACAACAAAAAACAAACCAAACAGCCAAAGCCAAAATGTCTGTCTGACCCAGGTAAATTGCTTCCGAATCCCAAGATGAATCCATTGCTCAGGTTCGGAATAAAATTGGTTGTTATTCAACGAGATCCCGATTGAGGAACAACAATTCACAGAGAGGATGTGATAGCTACAAGCCTTTAACTGTGCGACAAGCAAGGCTTGTTAAATACACTTCCCGCCTAAATTCTACAAAACAAACATTGAAATAGCCTTAAATAGAAGGTGTATTGTTTTAAAAAGCATAACAATTCACAAATAAAAATCTAAGAGACGTGATATGAATTTTGTGTGCATGGTATGCTTTTGCAAACCTGCGCCCACTTGTCATCAGGACATTCCTGGTACGTCGGTCCTATTGGATGTCGCAAATTCCTTCCATTCAACGATTCATATATATGCCTCGATTTGCAGATTTCGATTGTGGAATTTCCATACCTCTTCTCAGTCAATAGAATCTCAAGAAGTTGGGTAAGTATGAATTGAAGATGATGATGATGACTTGACGAGTAGTTTTCGAAATGGACAGGTTAACATTATGCACCATTTTAACAACCAACTCAAGTGAGACTATTGTGTTAGGGTATGGGCTACTGTTGGTTCAATCATATGGCGGAACACTTATTGCAAAATTATTGCCATCCTTTTTTCATTTTCCACAACCTCAATAGAGTTCAATTTCCTGCTGACAAACTTTGACGAATCAATTGGGATAAACAAGCTTTCCATCTTGGAACGAATTAAAGATTTCAAACAGCAACGCAAATTTGCCGTAATGTCTTTCGGAACAAAACCATTTTGTAGCAAACAGTTAATTTCGAATCATGATTGAATGTCAATATTCTTCATAATAAATTTATCGATTTCAATGTGTATTTTGAGTTGTTACAAGCGATTGTTTTCATCTTCTAATCTGGCAAACGATGTCTGAGAATTTTTCTTTCTCACCCAAATGACTGCAAAAACACATGTGGTTACAGACGCTGCTGCAATAATGACCAATAATAATACAACAGCTAGCATGACAAGTGCAAGATCAAATCCAAAAATCTTAATTCCAGTAGCCAAGCCATTACTGGAGGACTTTCCACGTGCAGAATATTCAAAGTAATCACTTTCTCCACATTCATCGAATTTGATATTTTCACCAGAAACTACCAAGGCATAACTTTGGGCCTTGTAAATATATGAAGCTGCAATATTGACAACAATTCTTGACTGAACATTGTTAAAAACAAGCTGTTCCACATTGTTGACGTTGTCACGATCAAAGGTATTAGATGTGTTCGAATTTCCAAAGTATACATCTCGATCAATTTTACATCCAAGATCGATATTGTTCACCAAATGTCTACCTCTTGCAGGATTACTTGGGTAATCGGTCCAAGTGAGAGTAATCTTGACATCATTCATTGTGCCTGATACCTTTGGTGCAATGCAATAGGTATGTGACTCTTCTTCTGAACTAATCACTGGATCACCAAATTCATCCTTCACACTACTTGATGTCTTAATATTTTCTTTTCTACCAATTAGAAGCTTTCTTGTAGAATTGTCAAACATGAGAACTCGATCCAATTGAATTCTTCCAAATCCTTCAATATATTTTGCTTGAAGTCTAAATTCAGGATTAGAGGATGCATCATTAATTGGTAATAAAAATCCTGACAAGTCCAAATATCCGAGTAGAGGTACACCCGAATTGATAATGGTTGCCTTCATCAATGCAGCAGAAGGTTTAAATCCTTTGGATGTGTTGTTCTTGCCATCATAATACCATCCTTCAGTGTAGTACTGTCTGACAAGGGCAGCATTTGCAGCTACAAGTTCAAAAGAATCATGATGAATTCCATGAGATTCACATCATCGTTTCACTTACCTGTTAAAGGACAACTCATAGAAGTACCTCCCATTTGAAGAACAGCTTGGCTGACATCTTGACTACTCTCACTACAAGTCATTGGAGTGGATAAGGTGTTATGAGATCGAGCACTCACAATGAAATATCCAGGACTGTATATCATGGACAGTGAATGCCACAACACCATGTTCAAAGTTGAGAAAAAAATAATTCATCATCATTGCAATGATGTTACACACACACAAAAACTTACGCGACAATGTCAGGTTTGATGCGTCCATCTGAGGTTGGACCTCTACTGCTAAAGTATGCGATATTTTCCTTGTTATATACAGTGTTACTGTAACTCGTCTTCATTCGATCTGATCTACATTTTCTGCAACACAAAGATCCAAGTCCATAAAATGCACATCCACATCCTGAATTGGAACAATATTTACCAGTGGTGTTGCAACAGTCTGCTTCTGTTTTGAAATTTCTTAAAAATTGACATGTTTCTAAAAAGTCAGAATTAAAACCAGAGCACGTGCTGCTTGAATTTTGATTTTCTGCAGGACAATCCAAAATACTCAATAATTGTTTAGCATAATTTTGAGCATAGGCGTTCATATCAAGTAATTTGTCAGTCACATATTGGAAGGTTGCAAGTGGGTTCATCGATGCTCCAACAGAAAGAATGTTTTTAGCTTCTGCTTGCGTGGAAATGGAAGAATATCCCATGGCATCTCCACTGTTACCAGCAGAGAACAAAATGAGCATGTCTTTGTGCTCCCAAACATACTTGTCAATGTCTGCTGTGTCAATACTGTAACCTGTTGTTCAACAATTTATGAATAGAATCATGGGTAAAGAGAGAATATGAACTTACCTAATATGCCAGCTCCACCTCCCCAAGAATTTGTGTGAATTCGACTTCCTAATTTGTATGCAAAAGGAAAATAGTCTTCCGACAATGAGTTTGGAGGATAAACGGCGCGATCAGATGCTGGACACTTTTTGTCATATCTGCCATCGCAATAACATCCCTTCTCAACGCCATGACATGAACATCCTTTTGGATCTGAGCATCCAATGTCAGTAAATGCAACCTTAGCATCTGGAGCAATACCATTGTGTTGACTGAGAGCATCAGTTGTGGATTGAGAAACAATAGTACCAGCAACGTGAGTACCATGAGCATTGTCTTCAGAAATAGTATCCATCAAACCCCAGTAAGAAGCAATTTTTCTGTGACTGCTGACTGAAAGAGATGAAGTAGTATTAACATACGGGACTTCATGGTCACTGTCATGGAAAAAACATGAGTTTCCATCCAATCCAGAATCACCAACAGTAACGATTTGATTCTTTCCTGTTAATCCTCGATAAGTAACTGGTTGAGACTCTGGTAGGCCACTTTGAGTGATGCCTCTAGCCCAATAATTGTGCAATTCATTCTTTGGAGCAAGCTCAACCCAGAAAACCTCTGATCTTTTAGAAATTTCATAAGTGACTGCAAGAGCGTCACTCTTTTTAACAGACATCATGAATCTATTTCCGACATTATTAAGGAACTGAATAGATCCTCGAGAAAACTCCTTGAGATTTTGCAAGTAGCCATTCAATGCTGATCTTTCCTCAGTGAGAATTCTCAACACAACAAACTCCTCTCCATTTCTATCTGTGTAACTGAATTGCCAATTTTCACTTGGTCTTCGGATGAATGGCTCAGCAGATAATTTGAAATTCGTATCGGCGTGTCTGAATTTTGCATTTGGATCTACAAAAAATCTTTGGATATTCTTAGCCCAAGTGTTTTCTGGAGTGAATTGAGACTCGACAAACTTGAACATGGGGTCGAAATGCTCCACAACTTTAACATTTTCATCTTCAATAAGTCTGAATGATGTATGGAATTGAGATATTGTCAACAACATTTCATCATATATATACATTCGATTTGTCAATAATTCAATCAATACTACCATTACTACACAGTGTGAAATACAAACCTTTTCAATTGTTGCACATTCACTCGAGATGTGAAAGTGTTTTCTCCCATCGGAGTCGAAAGAATTTTCTCATATTGACGAGAGTCTTGGTTTGTTTTAAAAGTGACCAACACATGAATATCATTGTCAGATGCTGTTGTGGTCGTACTTCTTTTGTTTGGAGATGACGATTGAAATTCATGAATCCATGCATTTGTCTCACTGATAAAAGGATTCTGCTCAAAAAAGTTCAAAACCGAAGAACCATCTTCTCTCATCAAGGATCTCTTATTGTTGAGCAAGTTCAAATCTTCCAATGAAATTCTTCTTCTATGATGAGCAGAAAAATCCCTTCTTGAGGATGATTCCGAATTCAATAAATTTAATAAATTCTGTTCTCCCTTTAAAACGGCCTGGGCCAAAGTAGGAGTAGTAGATATCATCGTTGCAATGATGAATATCAATGCTGATGCGAGAAATAGAGGCATCATGACCTGTAGAAGCCTTGTCATCTCTGCTGTTGGTCTGGCGAGATGATGACAGAAACCTTTTCGAGGCATTTTTTGTTATCTATTCATGCAGGATGAACTCAGTTGAGAGGCAAGTAGAATGATATTGGAATTCATCTGAGAGCATTACATTCTACTTTCCTCTCAACTGAGAGCACCGTCATGTGAAAGGGAATGGTCTACTGAACTTTTTCACAAGCCTCAAACAAGTTCAATTAATGTTTGTAGTTATCAGCACGTTTGATACGGCCTTCCATTACCGTGATACACCTTTCTATTTCAAAGACTTGCTGTAGAAAGTCTGTAGAATGATCACCTTCTCACAATTAGTTTCTATTCTGGTACCCCATGACCTAAATTCCATGGTTCAACGAATTCGTTGCATCATCCAATCAAATAAAACTTAAGAGCTCACAAAATTCTGTTACAAAAAACGATGAAAAAAATACTCAAACACCTCCCTACCTTTTGTTGCATTGTTTCATAACAATCATTATTCCAGCAACAAACCGCAAAGGCTTTGATAACATCATTACCCATTTTACTCCTCAGACAATCCGATTCCTAAAGAAAAATGTTGAACAATATCCACTATGAAGATTACCTCACTTTTGATGATGTGACTTTGGTTCCACAATACAACAATGTGCCATCGCGTTTGCATCCATCGTTGGATTCTTGGTTGACAAAGAACACTAAAATTGGTATTCCTCTTCTTGCAGCAAATATGGACACTGTGATTTGCGATGAATTGGCTGACGTTTTAATTGCTAATGGAGGAATTCCATTGTTCCACCGTTTCACTTCCTTCGAAACCCAAGCCAATTGGGCACAAAAGTACAAGGACAATTGTTTCATTTCATGTGGTTTGAACGATATGGAGTCAACAGTTAAATTGTTAGAACTAGGAGCTAAAGGTGTCGTGATTGATATTGCTCATGGTCACTCCGATGCCATGTGCTCATTCATTAGAAATTTGAAAAAGCAATTACCACACAAGGAAGTCATTGCCGGTAACGTTTGTACGGCTATGGGCTATCAGGATCTTGTCTCTGCTGGTGCCGATGCTGTCAAGGTTGGAGTTGGTTGCGGAGCTGCTTGTACCACTCGTATCAAGACTGGATTTGGTATTCCTCAATTCAGTGCCATCAAGAATTGTGCTGATTTGGCTCGCAAACTCCGTGTGCCAATCATTGCCGATGGTGGAATTGTTTTTGAGAGAGACATGGTGTTGGCATTGGCTGCCGGAGCAAGCTCTGTCATGATGGGATCAATTTTCGCCAAGACCATTGAAAGTGCTGCACCCAAGTTCAAGAAAGTTGAAAATGATAAGGAAATTACTTTGGTCAAATATAGAGGACAAGCTAGTAAGGACTTCCAAGATGATTACTATGGTGGTTTGAAGAAGGGCACTGTGCCAGAAGGAGTTGCTTTCTATGCCAAGTGTACTGGTTCTGCTCAAGATGTCATTGACAACTTTTGTGGAGCTTTGAGAAGCGCTCTCACTTATGGAGGTGCTAAGGATATCAAGGAATTGCAAAGAAAGGCTGAATTCGTTCGAGTTACACACAGTTTTGGTAAAGAGTCTCATCCAAGACCAGAGAATATCACTTTGTAAATTGACATTTGCTCATATTCCTCTAACTTGATAAAAATTCACACCATTTTACTCGAAATTGCTGTCATCTTTGTTTCTTAAAAATCCAACACATAAAAATGCAAAGTGGCAAAAACGATGTGCCACTTGCAAAATCAAAACAAACCTCTTTGAATTTTGGCAATATTAGACAGATAGTGAGGGAAGTGATTTTAAGAATGTTGAACGCATCATCGTCACAACATCCATCCTCGGAAGGTAGATCCATTTCGGAGGAAGAATTATTATCATCCTCAACCATTTCCAATCAAGATAAAGCATTGATTGAACAATTATTTACATCATCAAAATTACAAAACAATTTACATCGATTACAATTAAAGAAAGAACAATTAACAAAAGAATTGGAAAAGAATCAACATGAATTGCTTGAGAAAGGCACAAGAAATTTTAATATCGTAGAATTACATCGGAAGCATTGTAGTAATGGTGTTGTGTTTTCTGGAAATCAAATACCAATGATTGTGAATAGAGGAGCCATTGAAATGCATACCACGTCTGCTGATTCAACATTGTTTGCCAATAACCAACATGACCTTCATCAACACAATGTATCACGTACAGTTGAAACTATAATCGGTGGAAGCAAACATGTTGTGTTCAGTGTGGTGCTTGGAATATTGAGATTTCTGCTACGTTTAGTGTTACATTCGAGGTAGAAGATTTGCATAAGAGAACAAGAAAAGTCTCGTAAAATTCTGAACTTTTTCCTTTGACTCCACAATTTTACCTCTTTCTGACTCGTTTATTTAGACAATACAAGCATCATTCGTTGAGGTCTCAACAGCTCAAGAGTTTTGGACGCACCAAGAAATTGAATCAACAAATTAAAATAAACTTTGACGATTTTAAAAAATGGCTCAATACCTCACCACAAAAGCGGAGAATGTTCTCAAGCGAACAGCTGGTATGTAAATTCATCATGTTAGCAATTCTTTTCATTTGGTTCATACTGAAAACTTATTTACGCATACCATACCTTCTCAATGGTTATGGATTGTTTATTATTTTTGAATAATTATTGTTTTCATCATCACGCACAAATATTCTGATTTGATGACAATAACATCTCCATCACATAAACAATAGATTACATTCAATCCGACCAATTAAACATGGCCTTCTTGGAGTTGGGTACAATTGTATCTAAATTTGGTCGTCAGATTAAAACATGGCACGAAATTTATGAAGATGTTGCCAAACGATTTATCAAAGTCTCCGTAGAGTTGAGAAAGGGACAAGAAATCAAGTCTATCCTCTCCTCATACCGAAACTTGTGTCAAGCCAGTGAACTTAAATCATTTGCCAATGTTGTTCTTTTATATTTGGACCAGGCTGAAAAGAGGGCCCAAAAGGCAATTGAAAAATCAAAGAGCAAATCTGTAGCCCTTGATTTGGAGAATGAAGTCCCAGAAAACGTTTTACTCAGCGATGTTTCCGGTGAAGATTTGAAAGATAGAACCGACCGTGAATTTGTTACTCCATGGATGAGATTCTTATGGGAAACCTACAGAGTAGTCTTGGAGCTTTTGAAGAGTACAAAGGAACCACAACTTGAAGCTGTTTATCATGTAAGTTTTTGAATATTACTCACTAGATGTCCATCGTAACTTTTCAATTATCTCTTTTTAGGAAACTTGTAAAAGAGCATTTGAATTCTGTCAAAAATACGAGAGAAAGAACGAATTCAAGAGACTTTCAGATCTTTTACGTACTCATGTGAAGGGCATTGAGTTGACTTCGTATGAAAGCATTGAACACTATCTTTCTGCTCGCTTTTTCCAATTAACAGTTGCCATGAAACTTGATTTATGGCAAGATGCATTCAAGAGCATTGAAGATATCTACTATTTGATTTCAACCTCAAAAGATGTGGTTATTCCTGCTGAACAACTTTTGAATTATTATGAGCAATTAACCAAAATCTTCTGGAACTCTAAACACTACATCCTTCATGCATATGCTCAATATAAGGCTTTTGGTATTAACAGAAACATTGCCAATCAAACCAAATTACAAGAATCAGCCACTAATTTATTACTTTCCACCCTCACCACACCATCCAATGATCAGACAGAGACCATTCCTACAGACTTTGTTTCTGTGAGAAATGAAAGAAGACTGGTCACTCTTCTTGGCTTGAGTGCTCCTCCAAGCAAACAACTTCTTGTTTCAGAATTGGCCGCCAAGAATGTCACACAATTGATATATCCTGAGTTGAAGGATCTTTACAAAATCTTTGAAGTCGATTTCAACCCACTCAAGATGTGTGAAAGAATGAAGCCAATTTTGGAATTTGTTAAATCCCGAGAGGATTTGACTGTCTACTATGAGCCACTCAAACAAATGACTATTACCAAGTTGTTAGAACAACTCTCAAAGGTCTTCCAAACTATCAAGATTGAAACTGTTTCAAAGCTTGCAGATTTTGTTAGCCTTATTCAACTTGAGAAGATTCTTGTTCAAAATGCTAGCTTGGGCAAAATACAAGCTAGTATTGACCACGGAAAGGGAGTATTAGTCTTTGGTAAATCTCCAAAATCATTTGATGCCAGCGACGTTCAAAAGCAAATCTCTGCATTTGGAAAGAGAATTCATGACGTTGTTGACTTGATTCATCCTGAAAGAAAGAAGGAGAAGGAAGAGAGACGAAAGAAGCTCATTACTGAAATTTCCAAGAAGATTTCTCCAGAAATTGAGCAAATTTCCTTCAGAAATGACTTTATTAGAATGAAGAAGTTGTGGTACGAACAAGAGCAAAAGAGAGCTTTGGAAAAGGCTGAAGAAAGAAAGGTTGAGTTAGCCAGATTAGCCGAATTGGAAGAAGAAAGAATGGCTCAACTCGAAGCTAAGAACAGAGAAGAGGAAAAGAAGAGAAGAGAAAAGAAGATTGCCGAAGAAAAGAAGAAGAAGGAAATTATTGACCAAATCACCAATAATAATGTCAAGGCACAACAAGATTTGCTAAAGATTGCTAACAAATCTTTGAAGAAGAAGATTACCTCATTGCTTGAATTGGAAATTGATGACATTATTGAATTGAAGAGAGGTGAAATTCAACGTGAAAAGAAGGAAAAGGAGAAGAAGCTCCTCGAAAAGGCTAAAGCTTTGGACTACTTGGAAATCACTCGTCGTGAAGTTGAAATGCCAGTCTTTGATGATTACAACAAGAAGCAACAAGCTTTGAACAAGGAGGCATTTGAAAACTACTTGAACAAACAAAATCAAGATCTTCAAAAGGAGTTATCTGAAATGAAGCAAAAGAAGCAAGAATTTAGCAAATACTTTGTTGATCAAAAGGCATTCTTGGACAAGTTTGTATTAAAATCAAGAAGAGAAGAGTATGAGAAATTAAAACAAGAACAAGATGAAAGAAAGAGAGTAAAGAAAGAACAATGGGAAGCTAAACGTAAAGCCCTCTTGGAAGAACGAGAGAAGAAGAGAAAGGAAGAAGAAGAGAGAAGAAAGAAAGACGAAGAGGAAAGAGAACGTAAGAAGAAGGAAGAAGAGGAGCTCAGAAAAAAGAGAGAGGAAGAAAGAGAAAGAGAGCGCAAGAAGAGAGAAGAACAAGAAGAAATTCAACGCAAGAAGGAAGAAGAATTTTACAGAAAGCAAAAAGAAAAAGAAATGGAGCTCGACAAGAAGCTTAAGGAACAACAACCTCAAGCTCAAAAGGGTAGATGGGACAATTTGGACTCGGAGTCTTCTTCTTCTCCATTCGGAAAGGGTTCAGACAAGCGCGCATCATTTGGTAGTGCCTTTGGTGGAGGTGGTTTTGGCAAGACAGGTGGTCGTGGTGGAGGCAGAGGAGGTGGTAGTAGTTCAAGTAGTGGTGGTGGTGACGATGCCTTTTCAGCATTCTCTTCGTCTAAGGGACGTGGAGGAGGTAGAGGCGGCTCAAGACAATAAGCATTCTCATCAACATGGTCATTCTATCACACGAACAACATGACCTATTAAACACGTTCTAGTTATTTATTATATCTCATTAGTGTTTCAATAGTCAATTTTCCATGACCTCACAACACGATAGAAAATTTATTATTGGCCTTGCGCTTTTACACTTGATTTCCAACATTGGGTCAAGTTATTGATTCATTATTTCGAGTTTGGGATGTAAATTTGTGACAAGAAGCATCTTGTTGATGGATCGGGTGGGATGTTGTGAAGTGTTGATAGAGAACTGTTTGGCCTTAATAAATTTAAGATTCGTACAGTTTTTCACTTCTCCACTCGTCGTTCTTGATGAATCACAACACAACCATTCCAAATTTTGACACTTGTTAATTTTGAAATGTTTCAAATATCGACCAGAGCTGTTTTTTGACAGATCCAGTCTTCGTAATTCAGAGCACTTGCTAACAGTTAAGGATGAAATGAATCGAGACGTGTCCAAAATATGATCCAATTCCTTCTCTGTCATCATACGACATTTGTAAAGATGTAGTTTCAAATTCTTACATGAAATGTTAAATTCTCTCAGTTTTTTCATATTTTTCAAAGTCAAGTCTAAATTCTCCAATTCGATGGAGAGAGACTTTAACCTTTTAAAACCTTTCAATTCTAAACTCTGAATGGTCTCATCCGAAGAAGAATATAAATGAAGATGTTGTAACGAAGGGAGGTTCGATTGGTCTCGAAGGATCGACATCCATGTTAGTGGTAAGGTTGTTATTGACCTATTGTCATTGTTTTCTACATGAGTGTCATGAATCATTTCTGCAACATCCAACTCGAGTTCTTTCAAATGACTCAACATGAATTTCGTAATGGGACACAATGCATTGGCACCCATTGGTAAATTTACATGAATCAAATCAGGGCAATTATAAATAAATAAAGATGGAATGATGGCATGAGTACATGACACAACAAGGACTGTCAAACTTTTCAAATGTTCCAAATTCAATAACTTGACATGTTGCATCATTCCGTCGTATTTCTGTGAACGCAAATGATCGAATTGTCCATTCAACATGAAACGTTTGCTGTAAGATCGTATTGAAACTGTCTCGAGATTCGGCGTACAAAGATGGATCATGCTTCTCGATATTGTTATTATTTGATGAGAGGAAAGAGAACTATTGGCAGCTGTGTGAAACGTAAAATGTACAAGGTTAGGAAAGAGTTTAGCATGAGTGAAAAGAGTCTTAAACGAATCGTCGGATCGATGAATAGTAATGGACAATGTTTGTAAATGTTCAAAACAATTCATGTCGTCGTCGTTTGCTTTTGAATTTTCTTCTCCAAATATTAATTCTCGAAATGAAAATGATCGCATTACCAACGTGAAACTTTGTAACTGAGGAAGTGATTTTGGATCCATCTTGATACTTTCCAATTGTGAAGATTCAATGAAAATTTCTTGCAAATTGTGACACTTTTCAATTAAATTTTCAAAAACTTGTAATGTCATTTCTCGAACACCATAGGCACATTTCCAACTCTGAATAGCAAAAGAATGGTTTGAAATGATGTGCAACAATCGTTTGGATGTAAGACTTGTCAACGATTGTTTTGAATTTTTTGAAATTCTTTTTGATTTCTTTTGAGAATATTCTTGGAGAATGTGTTGAATGGTTACAGATTCGAGTGAAACTTGATCATTATGTTCCGAGTGAACATGATGCGTGAGAAAAGAGGAATTATCCAATGTAATGTTTTTGAATATTAATCCAGATAATATTCCTTCTTCAATGAGTCTATGAAAACATCGATTGACGAATCGTAAATATACAAAATAATCCGTGGTGGTCATGAATTGTAAAATCCATGCAACAATTTCATCAATATCAAATATTTGAAATGGAAGTTGAATTCGGTTCGTAAGCTGTTGTTGTTTGGTCTTGATGGTTTTCGAATGTTCGAGTACGTTCGTTGTTGATGATGGGTTTTTAGCATGTGAAAAACTCTCGAAGTGTTTTCGCTTCATTTTTTTTAAAATCAAAATTCAACAATCTGGTTGAAGCATTGATCGCTCAAGACATTTTATTCTTTCGTAGTTCCATCTTTGTATTCATAAATAGGTTTAGAGAAGGTTGTGTTTTTTGCAAAAGGATTGCCATGACTAGTGGCAGGACTATGGTACACATGAGTAAATAATTTCTCGGTGGTTGGATTTCTGAGCAAAGAATCCGTATAAATGGTCACAGGCTGGTCATGCACGTAGGTGAAGGAAGGATTGGCTTTGGTCGCTGCGACCGTCTGGTCGAGGATTGTTCCATTCGATGGTTTGCCTAAATCAACAGAATAGGTGGTCTTGAATGATTCTTCGACATAACCTTTTTAAACGTTTCGTTTTTCAACGCCTCAGTGGCATCCAGTTCTGCGGCTGCCTGAGCTAATAATTTTGCTTCTTCTGCTTTCTTTCTTCGACCAACGATGTCGTCTTCTCTTGGTACTGGGGAGCCTCAAACTTCTTGGATTTCAACGATTTTTGAAAATCTGTATCATCTCCCTTAATCAGTAAAGTCGAAGGGGGTAATTGTTTTGATTTTGGTTGTTGCCAATCAGCAAACACTGTCCTTAATTTACCATCAATTCCAGGTGCAACAGTAGCAGTACATTTGGGTTTTTTAAAAGAGGCATCACTTTCCGACGAGAGATGAGGTGGCCCTGTTCTCTCCCTTGTCGGAACCTCCTTTTCGATCACTTGTTCCTCTTGCCAATTTCCAACCAGCACTTTCTTTTTTCCATTTCTATTGTATTGACTTTCCTCGACCCATTCTCCAGCTGCTTGACTTGTATCTAAATTCCGATACGCTCTCTGCCGACGATCCACTAAACGACAAGGCTGATCCATATACTCGTCTTTGATTTTAGTTTTGGACATTTTTTTTCAATTTACTGGAGTAGTACTAGGCGGGAATCGCAAACAAGTCCTGACAACATCTGTTCAGTTTTGCTACCTTTTGATGTGACGTTTTATTTAAATATGGGAATGGCTGCAATGGCTTGAGAGATTTTGTTTTGTAATAATCATATTTTCAGGGAAGTTACACCTTCTCCCGTAATTCGCCTACTGCATTTCTGAAGGTACAAACACAACGTTGAGCTCTCTCAAAGATAGAATCGAGACTCTGGAGTTATTGGGTTTTAATGCTCTGTGTTAAATATTATTCATTCATCAAATTGAAAAACCTCTCCATGGCCAAAAAGAGGGTTTCTGTCTTTTGAGCTGAAAAACACACACGAACCCAACCTGTTAAATTTGTCAAATAGAATTGGGCAGGCGAAATGTTCACAAGTGCATGATCGATAACGTCAAGCCACACCTGATATTCTTCTTCCTGTGTCAGTGTATCTTGAAGAGAAGGAGTTTTCATGATTCCTTTTCTGAACACGTATTGTTTCATTAATCGTTCCACATTGAACCAAATAAAAAGACCAGCTCTTGTTTCAACATATTCAATGTTTCGTTCTCGAAGAAAGCTAGAAATCAACGCATATTGTTCTGCAAGTTTTTTCCGATTCAGTTCGAGGAATTGAGAGACTTTGTCCTTGCTCCTTAAAAAGTGTGTCATCAAGTGTTGAGTGTGCGACGAAACTCCTGTAAAATAACTGCATGTGTCAAATACTTTTTTCAGCTGCTCATTCATGGTGAAGAGAACACCAATTCTGAATCCATTCAAGCACAAATCCTTCGAAAAGGAATATACAATATGAACATAATCCCTATCATCCTCTTGCATGACATTTGCAGCGCTCACAAAAGACTCACCCTCTCCAAAAACTGACAAAGCATACAATTCGTCGCTGATATAGTGAATGGACTTCTCCTTACAAAAATCAATTAATCCTCTAATAATGTTTGCATCAAACATGTCTCCTGTGGGGTTATTAGGATTACACAACAGGAATGCCCTTATGTTTTTTGTTTTGCTTTCCTTCTCGAATGCTTCTCGTACCATCTCAACGGTCAATTTAAAAGACTTGGTTTCTGTATCATATGGCATTTGGACAGGCAACACATGATTATGGAATCTCTTATTGAAATCATTGTGGAAACCCAAATACAATGGAGCTGGGACCATGATGTACTCTCCTGGATCACACAACGAAGCTCCCAACATTTCAAGAACATCACCTGCACCGTTGCAAACAAAATAATTGCTGATGTCAAAAAACTTCTTCTCGAAATGATCATCTTGATGACTCTCCGAAGTTACAGACCCTCTCTTGAAAATATATTGGTTGAAAAGTCTATTCACCAATTCCACTCGAAACTCGTTTGCTCCCGAAAAGTTTGTATAATTTAAATTTGATGGCTCGAGAGGATGTCGAATTGCAATTTCATGAAATGTATTGCACAGCCATTCGGAAACGAGAACATTCTCAGCAACTGCTAAATTGATAATTCCGTTTGGATTATTTTGCTCATGGTATATATTTTGGAAGACCTTTCCCATGGCTTGGACGAAAGCAGGGCTCACAGCAAAATGCTCAGCTCGTCTAGAGAGAGAAGGAGAAGACAACATTTTTTTAATGATTGCGCACTAAACAAATTATTCAAAAGTAAAAGAAATTTTGTATATTGAGGTAAGAGTACAAAACAAAGTGAAAAATCTAGATGATGGACACAATAGTGAGCTCTAGTGAAATTATTGTTTACGCAACTTGTATCTCATGCGTGTTGGAGGTGATGGACCAACAACCAATGATGTGTATGATGGGTCTGGGATTTTACCAATATATTCCATATCATAATATCTCAATAAAATGCTGATAATGCTCTTAACTTGCAAGAGAGCAAAGTTTTCTCCAATACACTTGTGACGACCAGCACCGAATGGAACAGCACCATACTTGAATTTTTCATGTTCCTTACGTTCAGTCAAACGTTCTGGATCAAAAACATCTGGATTAGTGTAAGTATCAGTACATCTTCCAGCAACTGATGGAGAAACAACTAAAATGTTACCCTTTGGAATAATGTATTGTTCACATTCTCTTGGCTTTCTGGCCATTCTCATAATCATGATCAAAGGTGGATACATTCTGAGAGCTTCTTTCATGCAAGCTTCAAGATAGTCCATCTTCATCACTTTATCATAATCCAAAACCTTATCGGAACCCATAATTTCTGTTTGTTCCTTTCTAACCTTTTCCAAAACTTTCTTATTAGCAATGACATTCATCAAAGTCCAGCTACTAGTAATTGAAGATGTGTGTTGTCCAGCAAACAAACCAGCAATAAGAATACCAATTCTGTGAACATCAGTCAATTCTTGACCATCCTTGTACTTTTGAGTGAGCAAGTGGTCAACAACATCCATCTTGGATTCATCCAATAAACGTTCTGGATGCTTCTTATGTTCTTCTCTTCTCTTATCCAACAATTCTTGGAAGATTTCTCCGACAGCCTTTCTAGCCTTGTCACGCTTTGGAGCTGGAAGTGAAGGATAGAAGAACGACAATGGACTAATACCATCATCAATATCGTGATAGAGTTTACCCAAATTCTTCTCGCTCAAATATTGTCTGACTTCATCACCCAACAAGCAACGAGAAGCAGTGAAAATAATCAAATCTGCCATCAACTCGGCAACATCAACAGTTCCTTCTGGACCTAATTCCTTTACCTTACGAGCAATTTCATCTTCAAAGATGTCGACAAAGACACGGAAACGAGCAGTAGTAAGACCCGAGCTTACAAACTTGACTTGTTCCATCATACGTTCAGTAGAATCGGCATCATAAACAACACCGGTACCGAACACTGGTCTCATGAATCTGTAAACATCACGAAGAGAGAGTTCATTATCGGTAGCCTTGAAGAAAGTATCCAAAATCTTTGGATGGTTGAGGAAAGTCATTTCCTTTCCCAAAACTGTAGCAGTGAAAACATCTCCGTACTTCTTGCTGTTATCAATGATGAATTGAACTGGGTTCTTTGCAAAGCCAACAAAAGATCCCACATATGGAATCAAGTTTGGAACCCGAGGAGGTTCATTCTTCTTTCCTTTCTGCGAGGAGAAGTATCGAATCACCAAGAAGACAGCCAAAGCCGTAACCAAGGCTATCACAATATCAAGAACTCCAATTTCAGAGGACATGATGATGAAAATGTTGTTGAGTTTCGAGAATTTTTTTGCAGCAACACGCACTTTCGGCTCAACGTTGAATTTTCACTTGCAAGGAAGGTTCGCACATCGACACCACAGAGTGTTCTTGTTGCTGGTTTGCACTTTTGCGCTCTCGCTTCGTCGCTGCTAACAGAGCCTTCTCTTCTTCCAAGCTTGGGTCAGTGGTTCTGAATGAAATTGCCAAATGATGATGTCCATGGACTCTTGTGAGCTTTGTGGCAGACGCCTTCATTGAGAGGGCAATTTATGCAAGCTATCATTAATGCGGCTATTGTGGTTTTAGCACAGCTCAGAAGAGAGAGAAGAGAGTGAGCTTTCCCTTGTTCACGAAAAAATGTACAAATTTGTTCAAAATCTTGCTATTGGCCTGTTTTCCTCAAATACCAACTCGAGATGATAAAGCGAGCTCTTTACGGTTCGGACTTCGCTTAATACCACTTTGCCATCCGTAAACGATTTTTGTGCATGTTTGAAGCAACTACATGCTCATTCAACATGCATTTTAGTCTGGTCTATGTAAATAGACTAATAAGCATTGTTGAAATCGAAAATGATTGTATATTTCTACGTTTTCACATATTTAAATTCAAATGAAATGTAATCCTTCAAAATTTCGACTCCTCTAGAAATGAGGTTGGGCAATGCTCGTTGTTCTTCATGTGTAAAGTTGGCAAGCACATACTCAGCCAAATCTTGTCCTGGCTGCTTGGCCATCTCTGGATTCTTCTCAGGAGCAATCCCAACTTTTAATCTGTGATACTTATCCGTTCCTAACTTTGCCTCAATATCTCGTAGACCATTATGGCCTCCATGTGCTCCTTTTGCTTTTAATTTAAAAGTTCCAAATGGTTGTGACACATCATCAGTAATAACTAAAATTCGATTCGTGTCATCCAAATGGTTCAATTTCATGCCATTCATATCAAAATATTTCTTGACTGGTGTTCCACTTAAATTCATAAATGAGAGTGGCTTCATGCAATGCACATCAAGCTGTGGATATGTAATAATATTTTTCACTCGTTCCTCAATTTGTGCCATATCAATATCGGCTGTCGAGAAATTCGGGCAGTCCATCATGACGAGATCTTCCTTAAAATCCTTTCCAGAATATTCTCGTCGTCTCTCGTGCAACCATTTACTCTTCAATCTTTGAATTTCTTTTTCAACAAAATTGTTCTTCAATTCGCTGTGTGTCCAAAATGTGGCTTGTTCTTTGACACAAATCATGGAATTAAACTTGGACGATTCTCTCCACTCACTGAAACCATATTTCTTGCAAAATTCATTGATAATCATGAACCCGATATTATGGCGAGTGAGTTTATATTTTTCTCCAGGATTACCGAGGCCCACCAGCAACAAACGAGAAGAGGCATGGGCAACACGTTGAGACATTTTTAAAACTTTTTTCAATCAAATTTTATCGATAACGACTTGTTAATAATACAAGCTCTTGGAGAATGTTATGAAATACAAGAGAATGATACCATCTGGTCTGGTGTGTTCAAAGTTATCATCGAACATTTGGTTAAACGTGTGGATCCGAGACAGCATCGTCAGACTCCTTAATGACTACCATATTCGTTCGATTAGCAGATCTTGGTGTTTGAGAATTGGACCGAACAGCGGTTGGCTCACCTTCTTTTAAGTTCTTCTCTTCATGTTTCTCAAACAATGGGAAATACATGAAAATGGTGGCCAATAAAAACATGAGAACGGAAAAGTTGTTCATGAGATCCCATATAATGTAATTGTAGGACCAAAAGACGGTCATGACCAACACCACAATGGCTACTAAAAACACAAAAGCGAATGTAATTAAAATCCCTTCCAAAATGAGAATCTTAATGAAAGAACGTTTCGCTGTTCCCGAGGAATTCTGGTGATGAGCAACCTTTCGAATCATGTGAATGACCAAACCAGCGGAAATCTGTCCATTTTCCAACAATCATGATGCATTCATAACATTAGAATGAATTAAGAATGGTTGAAACTACACACTTACCGATGAAATGATGATTTGGCTCATAATAATAACAGTTACCAAAGAGAAGACAGTCAAATAAATTGGTAATCTAAAATCAGGAATCATTTTCCATCGAATTGGTCCATTCGAGACTGCAATCAACAGAAAAGCCAAAGTTAATGCAACAAGAAAGACTGCAGTGACTACATTCACTCCAATGAGAGCAATCTTGAAAGCTTTCTTGTTGGAGTTGTTAGCAATCACAGTATTGAGAAACACATTCGAAACGAATGAAATGATCAACAATAAGATAGCAACACAGGTCAAAGTAGTGAATGCTTCAATGCTTCCAACCACATGCATGGTAATGATGGATGCAAATGAAATTCCAGCTTGGTCTGTGGTGAGAGTACTATTTCTGAAAATTATATATTCCATATATTCTCTTGAGGATGGAGAGAAAGATGTTGTTACATGATAATCCATTTGAGATACAATTGATTCTTCAATGGAACGATAGATGAGTCGGCACACGAGTGATGTGCTATGGAATGCCACCAACACCACGACAATTCCCACGAGTATCTTTTGATTGGTCTTCATTCGCTCTCGAAGGTCCTTCTTTGAATAAAGATAGAATACGAGAGAAAGTAGCGCCACAAAACACATGAGGGACAAGCTATTAATGACTTGACTAGGAATGCTCTGGGAATAGGGACTGAAATCTGTTATGGTAAAAAACACAGCATTAGAGGAATTGGTTGAGCTCATCTCGAGAAGAGTGGTTGGTGATGATGAACTGTTTGTAAGTTTGGGACAGAGATGATATCGTTTTTTCTGGTTGATATATTAAAACAATCTCGTCGTTGTTCATGGTTGACATTCCGTTCATGCTAACTCTGTCCACATCTGTCCTCTGTCATCCAAGTTCATGAACGAGTGTCACAACAGAATGACCACCACTTGGTTTTGGCAGAATCGATTTTTATGCATACTTTGCTTAAATTAACCGATACCTATGCCTTGTCTTTGTCCATCATGGAATAATTAGATAGTATTAGGAAAGCAATAGGATCCTGAAGTTGGCACCATCATGCCATGACCACTGAGGAAAGGTAATTCCATGGGATGCAATCATTCGCTATTCTAGGACTTGATGTTCACCAACTGGAAGTAGAACCGGCCTTATCGTAATATGAAAGAATTAAAAACCTTCCTTTTTGACTGTTTTGAAGAAATTCAACTTCCTTTTTTTTCAGTTGTTGACACTTCAAACAATCGCCGTTCAGTAACAAGGCGCGTTGGCAGAGCTTTTGGAACATTCTTGAAGTGGTCTATTGGTGATTTAGTCTGTTTACTGTTCTTTGTAAGGTAGAAAGGTGTTGTTCTTATTTTACATGGATGTGATGCTGCAGCCTCGACCATAGATCACACCACCCACTACACTTTCAATTCTGACTCCATACCATGGTACTCGATATCCATTGTACTGTTGGGTGGAGTTTGAGTCGTGGTTGTTGTGGTTGGTGAAGAACCTCGTGGAGATTTGAGGGAATGGTGTTTGTCATTCTTGTTCTCTTCGATTGGTTTGTGGTGCTGTTGTTGGTGTTGTTGATGAAAATGCGGATGATCCTTGTTGAAGAGAGGAAAGTACATGATGATAGTGGCCAATAAAAACATGAGAATGGACATGTTGTTGAGCACATCAAAGATGATGTAATTGTAGGTCCAAAACACCGTTAACATCTCAATGACGATGGCCAATAAAAAGATTGAAGTAAACACAATTAACATTCCTTGCAAAATAATGACCTTAACGAAGGATCGATTGGCTCCTTGAGAATTCTGGTGATGGGATAATTTCTTGATGACGACCATTACTAATCCAGCAGAAATCTGTTATTAACATTGTTACATTGTTTGCATCAAAATAACATTGTTTCAAAGTTCGTTATATCCTACAACACATATTGTACACACTTACCGAAGAAATGAAAATTTGTACAACCAATTGCAACACCACAACCAACAAGGCAGCTAAATAAATTGGAAAGCGAATGTCTGGAATGATCTTGTATCGGATAGGCCCGTTCGTGGCAGCAATCAAAAGGATGACAATCATGAGTGAAATGAGGAAAATGGTAGTTAATACATTCACTGCAATGAGTCCAATTCGATAGGTTTTTCTGTTCGCATCATTAGTCACCACAATATTGAGAAACACATTCGAAACGAATGAAATGATTAACAACAAGATGGCCACACAAGTCAAACTGGTGAATGCTTCAATGCTTCCAACCACATGCATGGTAATGATGGATGCAAATGAAATTCCAGCTTGGTCTGTGGTGAGAGTACTATTTCTGAAAATCATATATTCCATATATTCTTTTGAGGATGGAGAGAAAGATGTTGTTACATGATAATCCATTTGAGAAACAATTGATTCTTCAATGGAACGATAGATGAGACGACATACTAAAGTGGCGATTTGAAAACCAGTTAGTACGAGCACAATACTGATGAGAATCTTTTGATTAGTCTTCATATGATCCCGAATATGCTTTTTGGATAAAAGAAACACAACGAGCGTAATCGTTGCTATGAAACAAATCAGAGAAATACTGTTGATAACTTGGCATGGAACGCTCTGGGAATGGGGGTTGAAATCAGCCATCGTAAAAACCACAGCATCGGTCGGTTGAGATGTGTTGTTAGTAGTAGAGTTCATCTCTAGAAGTTGTTTTAGGTTGGATAGAGCAAGCATAGTGTTGGGAGCGAGGTGTTTTTTCAAAGGAGAACAAGGCAGCGTGTGTGGTTTTGAAGATATCATGATACGAGAGAGATAGAGATCTCATTTAGTGTTGATTATAACGCGAGTTATTTGAAAAGCATCCTTTTCCTTTTTGAAACGAGGGTAGTGAGTTGTTCTCCATTTCAACTGCATTGCTCAACACTTGTCACTATCTTCAGTTGTTTATCACAACTGTAGGTCCTTGGGGCCCTTTGAACAAATCGTCATTGTGACTCCGAAAAGAAACGTTGAAATACATTTACAAAAAATTTAAAATGTCTGTACCTGCTGCTCGTTCCGGTGGAAACGCCCAGTATGACTACCTGTGTAAATTACTCCTGATTGGAGATAGTGGTAAGTGATGATAAACGAGTGGTGGACCATAAATAATTGTAATCATAATTGTGATGATGATTTCTAATTTTTTTATAATCGTGTCATCATCCACCACGAATAACAACAACAGGAGTGGGAAAGAGTTGTTTATTGCTTAGATTTAGTGATGATACATTTACTACAAATTTCATAACTACTATCGGTATTGATTTCAAAATCCGTACCATTGAATTAGATGGAAAACGAGTAAAACTTCAAATTTGGGATACGTAAGTTTGGATGGTGATGGAGTACCATGGCTGACCTATTGATTTTATTACTCTTGTTTGACTTGTACTCATTGTGGCTCCAATTGTATAATGACTTGCGACGATGATATCTGTTACGACAATACAATGGATCTACAAAATTCAATTCTTTTGGATCATGATTATGATGACGAACAAATTAATCCATCAACCGTATCCACCACATTGAAACTATTGTTTCTAATCACTCCATTAAATATCAATAACTTTCCTAGTGCTGGACAAGAACGATTCCGTACGATCACAACTGCCTATTACCGAGGAGCTATGGGTATCATGCTTACCTATGACGTAACTGATGAACAATCGTTTTTAAACATCAGAAACTGGATGAAAAATATTGAAGAACATGCTGCCGATAATGTCAATAAGATGTTGATCGGAAATAAGTGTGATTTAATTGAAAAGAGAGTTGTAGAAGTAGAAAGAGGACAACAACTTGCCAAGAGTTATGGCATACCATTTATGGAAACAAGTGCCAAGACACCACAAACTACGCCATAAGAAAACTACCAGCGAAAAAATTCGACTCAAAAAGGCAAAAATTTTTTGACAACGAAATGCAGAAACTCCGGGATTGGTTCAGAATCTTGTAAAGTTTTATTCAGTAGTGCTGACGTTCGTTCATTAAAAGTGAACCTCCTCCTGATTATGACCACACCTATTGTACCAAAGCCAGTTACTAACGTTTCGAAAGCAATTCTCTTCAGCCTTTCGTTATACAAGGATTGGTTGATTGTTGATGATAATACTCACATTCACCGTCATTACACCGTTCAACAAGTTTCTCGTTACACGATAAAAATCCATCTTTTGTACTGATCACTTGGTATCTAAGTTACATCAAAGTTGTTCCACGTTGTTGCTGTGTAATCGTAGTTTAGGTGTGTGATTTAAAATACTCGACCTCATCTTTGGTGAAGGCATTTTTTTTGGAGTGAAAATTAATGTCAACTTGAAAAATTAAATTACAACAAAAAGCAAAAACTCTTGTTCTTTAATTTAATAACAGCATCTCCTTGGAGCTTAACTGAGAGAAATTGAGATCAGTATTATCAATAATATTATTAATTATTTTCAATTTGTTTTCTGTGCTCGGTGGACCTCCTCGCTTTTGTTTTATGCGAGTGAAGCTAGCTTATCGACAAAGTAATTGTTGTATTTTGTTGTGTGTTTGAATGTTGGTTTGATTGGTTTCATGTTGTGAAGGTTGAGATGATAATGTGTTCGGATTGTCAAGGTTATGTTGGATTGTGGAGAAATTATGAGAAGATTGTGGATAATAGGATTGATGATTTTGAAATAAATGTTCACATCCTCCATATTGAATAGGGATATTCTGATAGCTCATTGAATTGGATTGGTTTGGTTGTATCAGATCTTCATAAATTCTTTCGAAAGATGGTGTGATGTTCTTGGTGAATCAAAAGAGCCGGGATTAATGCTACTGAAACCGGTAGATGACGGTGATTGCACATTGAAAGAAGATAATGGAGAGGAACACCATGTGTGGTGATTTTGATTTGAAAGTCCATATGATTGACCTTCAAAAAAGTTGTTGTTAGATGTGGTTTGGTTTGTGGACGGTGATGAAAAGTTTCAATTTGATTACATTTTTTGTGATTTAGAGTGTATTGAGGATTGAATTTAATTGTTTTATTGTACAAACTCGAATTCTTTGTCAAACTTGAACGATGTCCACACTTGATTAGTTTCCACATTACATGTGAGAGAAATGTATACAATTTTCATCTTGTGTTTCGTAATCTTCTTTCCGAATTTACGTGTAAGACGTGAGTGAGTAATTTCCAACTCAGACCAATGCTTGCATTTGTCTAAAGGAGGAACACTGTCAGTAAATCTGAATTGAATGCACTTCTGTCTCTTCTTTAGGCCATTCCACAAAATGTCTTGATACCATTGGTAATATTTAGCCTTTGTTCCCCTCAGAGCAAGATAAAACACGTTTGGGTTGCAACATCCAACCGTTTCATGGCTGATGGAGTTTGAACATCTCATCTGTAGATGTTGATAAATAATATTTCTTGCACATTTGGCGAACTGTTCCCATATAATTCCATAAATTTGTTTCTTCTCATCTGGTACTTCTTTAAAGGAATTATATTTTGGTACAAATTCAAACAGTCCTTTCTCTAAAGTGAATTGATATTCCTTGTGAGTGTCTTCAGCAGCTTCATCTGTGGTTCTTGATTTTCGTTTTTTGCTCTGTTGGGAAATATTGTCATCATCACATTTGTTGTTTGGTGTTATCGTACATTGTGTCTCATCAACAATACCAGAGAAGCTGCTTGTGCTAGGCAACAGACAGCAAGGTGGAAATGATATAGTTTCGTCTGTGAAGATCCATTCCTGAACAAGTTAAGCAAACACATTGTAACAAATTTGAAACATACTGTAGAGGTAGTCATTACTGGTGATGATGGGTGAGAAGGGTTCATTTCGATGCTTGATGATGAAGGAATCTTGTGAAATATGTTACTGCTGAATACTGGACAAACATAATACTTACATTGTTCGTACTCTGGTTCGTTGTGGATTGGCTATCCAATGCTGGTGATTCATTGGCCTTGATAATTGAGATCAATACAAGGTGAACGATATTCACTAGTACTTACGTGATTAGTATTTGTTTCGCAACTCGAATCACAATCAGAAACACCAAGCTGAGGTAAAGATTAGTGTAGGTGTTGAAATTGTTGTTTGATGATGTTGTTGTTGTGGTAATAATCAATTACTTACACAGTATAGAGGCACAGTGCCCTCTTCAATGACCACTAATTCAGCTTCCATGTTGTGTGTGTTGTTGGTGTGTTTTTTTGTGTGAGAAGCAGAAAACAACACCACAGACCAATCACTCCATTTTTTTTGACTCCGGGACTTACTAAAACGAGCCGAATTTTTTCTTCGTCAGTTTTGCACTTTACGCTCAGGCGTAGTTTGTGGTGAATAATATTAATGTAGAGGAAGCTTTCTTCACTATTGCTAGAGAAATTAAATCTAGATTAATAGATTCTGGAGAAGTTGATCCTGAGGAAACTAAAGCACAAGATAGAGAGCCAGGAACTACGGAAAAGAAGGATACCAATACAAACAAAACATCAACAGGTGGATCCAATGGAACTGTCAAGATTGATTCTCAAGGCACTGGCGAAGCAGATAAAAAGAAGAAAAAGAGCTGGTGCTCAATTTTGTGAGCGATTTACAATGTGTGGCTATTTAGGTTGAATTGATTGATGAAATATTCCCTTCCTTTTCATTCTTATTTATTCCTGAAATGCATTCTGGTGAGCTCCTCTTCCCTCCACAACAATTCAACCACCTCAACAATTTCATTTTACTCATTTATGTATTATTTGCGACTACTGATGTTGCAATTATTAATGTATATTTAGAAAAAAGGTACAATACACCTCATTTGTCATGCAAAATGTTCATGTATTTTGAAATGTGGTCCATGAAAAAAGCGACAACACGTAATCCATCACAAAATTTTAAAGGTGTTGGTATGTTGGCGCCAATCAAATTTTCACAACCGAAAATTAAAAAAAAAA